>NC_048896.1:16943516-16962132 GCF_011077185.1 Oxyura jamaicensis | reverse complement strand
TTGCTGTTTGCCCATTGCTAGGTGCTACCTCCAGAGAGTTTAGGACTCCATGTTTCCAATTAACTGCATCATCAGGGATAGTAAGCAAGTGTTTTTTTTTTTTTTTTCCTTTTTTTATTTTGTTTTGTTGACCGCGGAGTGGACAGTGAAGTGCGGAACACCAACCCCACAGCCGGCAGCCCGAGCCCCCTGTGGCAGGGCGGCGTTTTGTGGTGTTTAACGATGGAGCCTCGGTGCCGACGGCAGCCCTACAGGGCACCGCGATACCTGCGGGGGGCGCCACCGCCACATCGCGACGCGCTCCCTCCCCTCAGCGGTCGTCGCCTGCCCGCCCGCCAATCGCACGCCTCCAGTTTGCTTCCTTTCCATTGGCAAGAGGAGGCCTACGGACAGCTCCTCCAGCGAATCGAAACCCGGCACCTAGGCACGGGCAGGCCTTCCAGCCAATAGGAAGCCGTCGGGCGGGGCTGAGCCGCCGGTGGAAGCGAGGGGCAGCGATGGCGGCCCTGGCCGTGCTGGCGCTGCTGCTGCTGGCGGCCTGCGGCGGGCCGCGCGCGGCGGGGCAGAAGCGGAAGGAGGTGAGGGGCGGCGGAGGGGGGGAGCCCCTGAGGGGTTCAGGCTTTATTTAGGGGTTTAGGGAGCTGTTCCTGGGTGTAGTCGCGAAGATACCACTGATTTCTCCACGCTTCCTTGTTGGGGTTTAAAGGCGTCCTGTACGTGTGTGTTTCAGGGGTGAGCCGAGGGAGGGGTTCCGTGGTTACCGAAACGTGATTGTTCCTCAGAGCGCTCACAGGGAGTGCTAACGTAGCTGCTGGTAAATGCGGAGTTCCTGTCAATAATGCTTCTTTCCTTACACGATAATACTCTTTTAAAGGAGAATGAGCTGTGCACTCATGAGTTCTGCAGGCGTGTGCAGAATCATTTTTTTTTTTTCTTCTATCCATCCTGAAAACCAAGCATCGAATAAATGCTAACAAGACGAGGCGTGGGGTGTTTTGTGGGGCTGAAATAAGTCTTGTCGTTAGCGGTGTGGCAAAGTGCTTCTGCGCTGACAGCCACATCAGCGCGTGCAGCAAATGAGCATCATTAATGTGCTTGTCAGGAGGCGCTGCGAGTGCCTTTGAGGCTCTTTATGAAGCATCCCATCGTGCGGTCGTTGTTCTTAATGAATAGCGCGCAGCAGTTTGTCACAGCAAAAATACAAACCCTCAAGTCTGTGCTGCAAGAGACCGGAGGAAATGAAAGGCACCAAACCTTCACAGTGGTTCTCTGGCTTTGTTTTCAGATGGTATTATCAGAAAAAGTGAACCAGCTGATGGAGTGGGCGAGTAAAAGATCTGTAATCCGAATGAACGGAGACAAGTTTCGACGCTTTGTGAAGGCACCACCCAGAAATTACTCTGTGATCGTGATGTTCACCGCTCTTCAGCCTCACAGACAATGCGTTGTGTGCAAGTATGGGCATAATTCGTAATCTTGAACTTGAAAGTCATTGTATGCTTTGTAGGACGTTAAATTTAACAAGAGGGTAAAAATTACGTGGACACAGGAGGAAGATCCTAACGCCCGTTTTAGGAGGGTTATCTTTGAAGTTGGTGGTGGGAATATGTGTGATATGTTATGTGGGAAAATAACATAGTCCTTAATTATTTATTCTCCTCTCAAAGTAATTGATGTTATGCAGAGAACATGTTCTTGTTGGTAGGCTTCTGGAGAGAGGGTGGAAACTCAGCTTTCCTGGCGTGAGCTGCTGAGGAAATGTTTGCAGAATTACTGCTGTCCTTGCAGTCTAAAAGTTGCTGTTAATTAACGTTAATTGACGTTTGTTTACACTGATAATATGCTGGATCCTTAAATATATTAGGGCCTTGTATTATTAGGGCCGTGTATTTATCTGGGGGTGACAAGGTTCAAATAGATATCAGAAGATAACTTTTTTTTACCATGCTAATTAGTTTGCCATCCTCTGACACGGAAGAGTGGATGTGCTTGTGTTTGTTTCAGTGCTCCAAGGATTAGTAAATTGGGTTGCATTTCTGTTTTCCATGGTTAGCACCGCTGCTTGTTACGGACACAATGAAACTTGCACCTTATATTTACATTTGAAAAAGTGCGTATGGTTTGATTGTTAGATGAATCCCTGACCTCAATTTTTCTTTTGTTAAACATGAGAAAATAAACGTGCAGGAGTGGATGAGATGCTCCTGTTAAGGGGGTGGATGGCTGCAGGTCTCAAAACTGTTCTGTAATTTGTGTTTTGAGCTAACACGTGATACAGCCTCTCACTTTGTGTGTTTTTACAGGCAGGCTGATGAGGAATACCAGATTCTGGCAAACTCCTGGCGATATTCCAGTGCATTTACCAATAAGATTTTTTTTGCTATGGTCGATTTTGATGAAGGCTCAGATGTGTTTCAGATGGTAAAGCTATTTTTTTTTTTATCTCCTAGTGTTATTTTTAGCTCATGCATTGGAGAATGAGGGTAAAACCATACAAAATGTATTAGAATGACTAAAGCTGTGTAATATTATAGTGACTAAATTGAAAAGTTAAAAGCTACCGCTGTGATACAAAAGAAAAATGAAGAGCAGAGGGCAGCAGTATTTTGGCAGAATTATTAACAGCGTTGACAAATGTGGAATAGGTGCGAGGAGTGTATTAGCTTATCTGACTCTTCTCTGGGTCTGTCTCCTGTAATACCTTGCAGTGTCATTTTTAATGGAATCCCTCAAAATGTAGGGAGAAGTAAGATAGAAAACACTGAGCTCCTTAGGACTGGATATAAAAGTTTTGGATAACTAGAGGGTGGTTGATCAGGCTTTCGGAATTGTTGATTTCTTTTTTTTTTTTCCTACTAAGATTATATAACAAGATTTTAAAATCTAGAACAACAATTGTAAGCATGCATGGAATGAGAGAATTAATAATTAATCACAGTTCTGCAAATTGTAACTTTTTTTTTAAGGAGATGCTTGCCTCACTATTTAAAAGTTACTTAATTAAGTGATGGTACTTTGTTAAATGGAAGTTTTAGGAAGGAGATGTGGAATTTTTTAACATTTTTAGATTTTTTTTTTCCCCCGGAGTGAATTATTTTTTGATGAAACACTAAGCTATGGCCTTCACATATCATTGTATGTATTCCTATTTTGTAGGTTCCTCCCCAGATAGTACTATTTATAGAAGAAACAGATTAAAACAAAAACTGAAATGGGCAAAACAGTGTTGTGGAAGGGTCTTCGTTAGGAAAAGATAGGAAAAGATGATGGAACTTCATTTTAAAAACAACTATTTCTATATATATATTTTTTTTTTACTATATTCTCCTACTAACTGGATTGGATCTTTTGAAATGCTAGCTACAGATCTGAGTATTAATGAAGAAGTGTCGGTCACTTCAGAAAGTATGCTCAATTAAAAAAAAAGTCATCTCTTGTTTTCCCCAAAGGCATCTGGGACACCTAGTGGTAGAGATCAAAGAAGTTGTTTCTGATGCTTAGGAGAGGGAAACGGCATGGAACATATGAGGGAACTTACAAGAGTTTATTGCTTACTGTCTTAGATCAAATTATTGCCTGTTCTGTTTTTATGAGGTCTAGAAGTGCGAGTTACTGTGTGCTGTATACTTCTTTAAAGTCATTGTGAAAATGCTTATTGAATAGTCGTTCTTTCTGATTGACTTGGTGACTGTTGCACCATGCAGATGAAATGGAAGCGTGTTGTGAAGTAGACCTTTCACGGTGCTGTGTCTTCTGTGAATTTTCTAAATACAGCTAAACATGAATTCTGCTCCAACCTTCATTAATTTTCCTGCTAAAGGGAAGCCTAAACGGGGTGACACGTATGAACTTCAGGTGCGCGGCTTTGCAGCTGAGCAGCTTGCTCGTTGGGTGGCTGACAGGACTGATGTCAATGTAAGTGTGTGTGTTTATATGTGTATACTAAGACTTTACCCACCAACAGCTCTGCAGCACTCACTTATTATGTGTTCTCGCTACAAAATACCCAGAATATGAAGTAATTGTGTTTTGGTGAGAAGTCTACTCATAGATACTCCACGTGGCTCTTGTCTATATAACCTTCTATCCCTGTAAGCGCGCGAGGCCAGGTTGGATGGGACTTTGGGCAGCTTGGTCTAGTGGAAGTTGTCACTGCCTGTGGCAAGGATGTTGGAACTAAGTGGTCTTTAAGGTCCCTTCCAGCCTCTGATTCTGTGATGCTACATCTTAAAGCTTCCTTACCCCATATTCCAATATTTTGTGTAATTCTATGTTTAATAATATGGTAAAACTCATCTCATTCCTTTCTCCCTCTTCTGCTCCTGTTAAAGGAAAACAGGCTTTCAAGTAGTAGGTAAGGTAATGGTGCATAAACCAGGAAAGGGAGAAAAGCTTTACCTACTTCTGTAGTCAGAATTATTATACACAAAGTTGTGGGGATGTTCTTTGTGCTTATATTTTTTTCCACTCTAACGTGTTTTTTGTTACGAGTAAGGATATAATACATACTGCTGCTGAGGTAAAATAACGGATCTTCTTTGTGTAGATTCGTGTGATAAGGCCACCAAACTATGCTGGACCATTGATGTTAGGACTGCTGCTGGCTGTCATTGGAGGCCTTGTGTATTTGCGTGGAAGCAATCTGGATTTTCTGTACAACAAAACTGGCTGGGCATTTGCTGCTTTGGTGAGTAACTCTAGCTCTTGTCTGCCTGTTGTCATGAGTTTCATAGCAATTCAAATCTTTCAAAGCTATTGTATGTAAAGAAGCTTAAACGTGCTAGAAGAAAATGAGGTGCATTTAGCTTCTCTTTTTAGTAGTCTGATACTATAATTTGATCTCAGTCTTTTCAGCTCAGTTAATGCTTGATTACCTGCTTTTAATACTAGTAAAAGATAGTACTTAAGTACTTCTTACTGTGAAAGGAAAAGGAAATTGGGTGGAAAAAAGTCCTTATGGATTATTGTTTCTTTTCTCCTTTTCAGTGTTTTGTATTAGCAATGACGTCAGGCCAGATGTGGAACCACATTAGAGGGCCACCCTATGCTCATAAGAATCCCCATACAGGACAAGTGGTTAGTCTCTTTTTATCTGCTTTTCTGCATTCTTATTATATTTCTACTGGTTAAATTTGATACTAAATTTGATACTAAAAGAGGCAAGTCAGAAAGAAGCCAAGAATAGAATCTGCACTCTTAGTAAATCAGTGAGGTTAACCTGTCCTGCCGTGAGCAAGGCAACTTAGCTTCAGATTTGCTTCGGGGAGGATCTGCCTTCTCTTAAAATATACCCATGAGAGAGAGGTTTTGTAGGGAATTTGCAGCTCAAGTTACTTTGCTACTAAGCAATCCCAAAATACCGATCTTAATCCAAAATGGAATAATCTGTTGTGTCGCTGCTGTATAATAAGGGTTGTCTCCAATTCCATCTTGAGAGAAAGGTGATTGCTACGATTTCTAGTTCAGTGATAGATTAATTCTGTCAGACTGGTGTTATTAGTTCTGTGATGTTTGAAGGGTAAGGACACACACTGTCTAGGTTTTTTTTTTAATCGCTTTCTGTGTTCAGCAATAAGCTGTTTGGGAGCTAGATTAAGAATAAGCAATTCTTAATCAGACTGGAAATATGATGATTAATTTACTATCTAGCAATATGCTCCGCTTCATGTTGGAAACAGCTTGAAGTGCTTTCCATGCACTAAAGCATTAGTCATCATATGGATGGTACTTGTCAGAAAACAGGACATCTTGGTTCAGAAGTGCTGCCTTGGAGTATATTTCTGCTGTTTTAATACCCAGAGAGTTCAGGGACTTCTTGTGGAGATTTTGATTATTCTAGTGATTGCAAAAAGCTACGAAGTTAATTAAATAATGCTGTAGGGTAAAGAGGATAGCATACAGAGTCACCAAAACTGTTTGCTAACAAGATGTTTGGGATAGGGGTTTCCCACCTGCTTCAGAACCTAAGGTAAGCATTTATTTCATCTTTCCTGTTTTTCTCTATCTTCCCCCAAAGTATAAAGGTGTATACATATTTAACAAAAAAGTAGTAAGTTTTGGAAGCAGGATGATGAGAATGCTTTTTCTTAGTTTCTGAAGTTAGGTTATTTTAAAGGACTTGATCTCTTGCATCTCTTACCATTCCTGTTTGTTTTCGTGTTTTCTTTGCAGCGTTTATTTACCTGTGATACTGCTCTCCACTGTCTTGAATGTAATGTATATATATAGTACCTCTAGTGCTGAAGAGAAATACTAAATGCAAAATAAAGGTGTCTGTTAGGTCTTACACGCTCAACAGTGCTCTCGTTGAACTTGGTGACTTCATATATTTCATGGTCTTCTCTAGCTCATACACCTGTGTTAAGACTTCATATAAAACATCTTGCTTTGAGATTCTCAAGGTGAACTAATGTCTACTGATCTTAGACTCATGAAATCTTGTTACTGGGGAAAAATCAGCTTTAGCATGTCTTGATACACACCGCCCTGCACATAATACAGGAGATGCACTGTAAGAGTAGTGTGTGTGTACCAAGAGCGCTGCGTCTCTTGAGGTATACGTAGTGTATTGGCTCTTCTTGTGCAGTTTACTAGGAATTAATTTAGTGAGATGTCCTGTCATGCCTGGTTAGGTGGGTCAGGCCCTCTGTATTCTTCCACTAAAAGTCAATCTACTTATGAAATGTGTTTTTCTGTTTGGATGTTGCATCGCAATCATAGCGAAGTAGAGCTTCCTGTCAGGGATTGAACAACAGTAGTCTTTAACTTCCACAAATTTTGAACTTTCTGTTAACTCAAGTCAGTTGGTAGACTTGTAACGAAGAAAAAACAAACCTGTCTGAGCCAGCTTAGAGCAGAAGTTCTCATCTTTGAAATGTTTTCTTGGAAGCATTTCTCCTTTTCGTTTTGTATTACTACTTCTGTTTACCTTATTCCTAACCCTTTTTGATCTTAATATAAAGGCTGAAGAGTAAAGCTTCAAGGAGGTTGGTAGTGGTGTTCCTTTTACTG
Organism: Oxyura jamaicensis; assembly: GCF_011077185.1. Taxonomy (NCBI): domain Eukaryota; kingdom Metazoa; phylum Chordata; class Aves; order Anseriformes; family Anatidae; genus Oxyura; species Oxyura jamaicensis. The sequence goes on along the minus strand of NC_048896.1, from coordinate 16,955,121 downwards.
TGATGCCATGAAAAAGGCTTCAAATGTTGGGCACCGGAGCCAAGTGAGTAGGGTTCGTGTGCAAGTTGAAGAGACTGTCCCAAAACTGAGAAGCAATGTATGTAGAGTAAGGATCCAAGTCATTGTATGGCTCAGACTTGGAAGGCAGTGGGTGCTTTAGGCATTAATGTGGTGTTTTGCCCTGTCAAACAGGCAACCTGGATCATGAAGGCTGTAGCTGCACTTCTGTTATTATAATCTGTATGGTACTTTGGGCTGTTTACACGTGATAGTAGAAGGATTGCTGCTGCTGCTGCAAAATAAATTGGTGCACAACCAATAACGTAAATCGGTATACAACAGATTCACACTACAACTTCTTTTCTGCCTCTTGAAAGAGACGCTGCAAAGCCCAGTTCCCAGCTCAGTAGCTGTTGTTGATTGTTTCAAAGTTGACTCCAGTCTTTCTAAAATTCAATTGCTCTTTGTCTCTTACAGAGCTATATCCATGGAAGCAGCCAAGCCCAATTTGTTGCAGAAACGCACATTGTTCTTCTGTTCAGTATCCTTCTTCCTGAGATGCAAGTTGGTGGTGATAATTTTTCTGTTAGCTTATGCTGCTGCCTCTTTTATGAGAGTGTTTTGTCAAGGCGCATTTCTGTCACCTAGTGCTGAGCAGAAGCTTGTAGAGCCTTTCTGTGTTGACAGCTATGCCTTTCTAATGACAGTGATCTTTAAGCTGAATAGAAAAACATTTACTGCTTTCTCTCGAACTTCTTCCTTGCTCAGTGACCGAACTGGATAACATTACAAATGTGGATCCTAGTGGCATTGTAAGGTTCTTCAGGATAGTCCCTGTTCTTTTCTGTGTGTCTTGTCCCTTCAGTCTCACTTCTTGCTTTGGTGTTGAATTCTTTCCTTTGTTACTGGTGTTTCTTCTTTAATTTCTTTGCTTACCTTCTCTGTTTTTAATTTTAGCTCTTTTTAATGCTAACTAGTCTGGATTTTTCCACGCTGGTGTTAAGCCATCAAGAGAGGCAAGCAGAATCTTGCTGGCTGAGTTTTTCTCATTTCTCATTTGTATAAAAATGTTCCTTTTGAGTGTCAGTAGTACTCTGAAATCCAGTGTTTTTTTCTTCTGCTTGCACATGCATGTTTTTGATCCATCATCTATGCCTAGAATCATCTCTGAATCAAGCCTTTCTTCCTTGTCTTGTCACCTGTATCAGCCTGTGCCTTATTTTATCTTTCTTTTATTTAATCCTGTTTTTTGGCCTTGCAGCTCCAGTGTCCCAAATTGTCTACATTTTATGGTACACAAGCATACATATCTGCAGACTTACTACAGACACAACAACTGGCTTCTCACTTAAACTGTCTCATTTCAAAGCTTCTTTCAAAGTACCTGTCCTCTCCAGTGCTCTGCTGTGGTTAACAAGTTCCTTCTGTTGCAAGAGCAAGGTTCTTTAACTGAGTGACTTCAGCTGCTTTCTTCCTTTTCTCTTAGATCTTAATATCCAAATTGCAGCAAGAGATGCGTTTTTGTTGCGTTTTTCCTTTTCAATTCATCAATATAAAGTAAGCAATTGATGTTTAAGTACACTGGGGTGTGTGTGGGGGGGAAGTTTTAAACTCTGTGTTCTTTATCAAAGATTTTTTTATTATTACTGCTGGAAAACTCCATTTAGAAGGGGACTTAAGTTTCTTTTAATTGAAGAATTAGAAAAGACTGAGATCTTTCTACTTGAAAGTCACCACATTAGACCAAATATTGCATGCATTTTATTTATTCTATTAGCTGAGTAAAGAGAGATCACTGTATCTTCTGGTTTGTACTTGAAACTTTATATTTTCTCTTAGATGTTGTCAATTACTGAGTAACTTTCAACTTGCTTCCTCCCCCCTGACCTGTTGTTGTCCAGAAAGCCTTTGATTTTTCCAGTGAGTGTTAATTTCCCGGGTACAGGGTGAAAGTTAACATAGGAAAGGAGGAGTGAGTGTGTTGTATTAAGTCCAGTGTATTTTGTTGATTTAGCCTTAAACAGTGTCCGTAGATGGTGGTGTTACTTTAGGAATGGTTCTCCTCCATGAAGCTGCTACTTCTGACCTGGATGTGGGGAAAAGAAAAAGTGAGTACTAATACTTGTCTTTCTATCAAGAGTTGTTAGATTCCATAAAAATTTTTGATATGATATTTAATAAAAATGCTTTTACACTGTGGGGTTTTTATTGTGAATATCAGCTTTTTTTAAATTGTTTTTTATATTTTCCTGTTAGTTTCAAGCAAACAATGTTATTTGGGGTTCTTCAACCGTGCAGTTGTCAGAACAGGAATTATTTCCAGTTTGGAGTACGTGGATCTATCTTTTTCCTGTTCCGCTGCTATTAATTATGGGCATTTAATCCAAAAGTGCCGGCAGGTCCCATGCAAGTCGTGTATCTGAGGCTCAAGAACTTTTTTTTCTGTTGCTGCTGTTTGCAGCAGAAGCAGCAGCAGTAGTTTGAGTTCTCAGATTTCATTGGTACACTTGGACTTCTGGTGGGAGAGAAGTGCAACACTTCTGCTTTACTCTAGGAATGCGTACCATAGCATGCACGTGTGCATATACTTCCCACCTTTAAGTACAAGTGAATCCTTGGTTATTTCGCCAGCATTTGGAGCTGCTCAGCAAAACTCAAAGTATTCTGGGGAGAAAGGAAGATGTAAAGATGCCTCGCACCATTTTGTTAGGAAGGGAGAGAAGAACGGACTGATGTTTTTTCTCTTAAACCGGTGGTATAAAATTGACTTACAGCAGGAATTTGAAAGAAAATTGATGTTGATATATTTCATAGAACCATTCAGGTTGAAAAAGACCTCTAAGATCATCTAGTTCAACCTTTTAGTCTAGTATTGAGATTCACCACTAAATCATGCTATGTTCTACATCTACACATTTCTTGAAAACCTCCAGGGATGATGACTCAACCTCTTCCCTCTTCTATTCTAATGCCCTACAAGCCTTTCAGTAAAAAAATTCCTCCTAATGCCCAACATAAACCTCCCCTGGTGCAACTCGAGGCCGTTTCCCTGTGTCTTTATCACTTGGTGCTTGGGAGAAGAGCCCAATCCCCGCCTCGCTACAACCTCCTTTAAGGTAATTGTAAAGTACAGTAAGGTCTTCCCTGAGCCTGCTCTTCTCCAAGCTAAACAGCCCTAGTTCCCTCAGCTGCTCCTCATAAGACTTTTTTATTTCTGAACCCTTCCCCAGCTTTGTTGTCCTTTGGACATGCTCCAGTACCTCGATGTCCTTCTTGTAGTGAGGGACTTCAAACAGAGCACAGTATTTGAGGTGCAGCCTCACCAGAGCCCAGTACAGAGGGAAAATCGCTTCCCTACTCCTGCTGGCCACTCTATTTCTGATACAACCCAGGACTGTTGGCCTTCTGACTTCTTTCTAAAGGTCTCATCTGACCAAACTTGTAAATACTGCAGAAAGCTGTTAAAAACCCCGGTCGCTATGGTGTTTTTGGAGAGAGCTGTCACTGCCATAATCTTACTCTGTGTCTCTTGCAGTCATGTGTATAGCTGGTATTGGCTTGGTGGTGTTGTTCTTCAGTTGGCTGCTCTCTGTCTTCAGATCAAAATACCACGGATACCCGTACAGGTACGGCTTTGCTGCTGCTTCGGTTGTTCTCATGTGCATTGCAGTGCAGCTCTACACCACTGCAGTCTGCTTTGTAGAGAATGGAGAAAATAAAAATACTGGCATAAGGACTAAGAAGAAAATAATAGAAGTTTTTACCTGGATTTATGAATGAATCTGTTCCTGTGGGCTGGTATTTCCTTGTCTGGTAATGTTAATGTAAGTCAGAAGGGAGAAAGAAGCAAAGCACTTTTTTTTCTGACATCTCATTTGGTGGGAAATGCTCTTTAAAAAATGTTTTACTTGCTTCTCAAAGAGTAGCAATATTGGCTGATACAACAACTAGAAATGCAGCTATTTGGTGGATAACACTGGATAACACAGTCTGGCCAGAGCCAGGATTGCAGTACGTTCCTTTTCATGCCATTATGCGTTAGAAAATATTCCAATTCTCATACTGATATTGAAAGCTGCCTATATTCCAAGACTGCTTCTATAAGGAGTCTAGCACTCTTCATCGAGTGGTTTATTTCTTTATCGATAGGTGCAGGTGTCTTGGGTGTTTTTGACCAGGTTTAGTTTTTTTGAAGGAATCAATACATTTGAGGGGCCGGCTTCTAACCATCTCAGCTTCTGCCAAGAGCTTAATGTGTCTGGAAAGCTAATCCTAGTTTCCATAGGCAAACACGGTCCTGTTTCTCTGAGAAGTTGCCATGACAGGTTACCTTGCGGGTATATGCAGAGAGCATCGGTGGGTTCATAGGAGTCTGTAATACACAAGGACATGGAAGATGTATTTTAACAAGATTTCTGCTTCTTACAGATGAACGCCAATCACCATGAGCAATCTCATCTGGATTAGATTCAAGCAGTGAGGTTCAGGCAGAAGGCCAGTTGCTAAAATCAAAATCATTCTCCTCATTATTTATTTTCAGTTTCAGGATTTTTTCAGTGATCTTGCTTTCTGAGATAGGGAGTGTACGTTTTGGCTGTAGCCGTGGTGAAGCCAGAGGTCTGAAGTTAGTTTATAATTCCTGAAATTATTGGCTGTTACCATAACTGTGAGGTTCAAGGGCAGCTGCTCTAACTCACTGTGAAACATCTCGTGCTGTCGTCTCACAGCCCTTAGCGAAGTGCATACGGTTGCAGTGTGTGATGCCAGCCCAATATTTTCATGCCAATACTGAAATTCTGCTCAAAAAGCCTTTTGTACATCTCGATGTTCTTATATTGACTCCTCAAAAGCATCCAAGATATGTATTAAGGAATCCTATGAATCCACTGTTGCAATCTCTTTATATCCACAGGCTGGGTAACTGCTTAGGCAGAAGTCAGGTCATTTGCATTTGTCAATATCTCCTTAATAAAATGTGTTAGTCACTGGGTCTTCTGTAAGACCAGAAGAGAGCTGAGTTTCTTCCTTGTTGAACAACTGATTGGCCTTTGTTCTGTTCCATGCTGTGGTCTTAACGTACTACTTCTAAATTTGTAGAAGGCACAATGTGGTTGCTCTGGCTTTAGAGGCATTAGAAGGCTTGCTTTTAAGTGGTTTTCTCCACAGCTATTTGCATCTTAGCTGCAGCAGGCCCAGGTTTTGTTCTGATTTTCTAGGTATATGTGAAAGCTAAATAGAATGTTGTATAACTTTGTTTCTTATAAAATTAATGAGCATTCTTTTTTTTCCCTGCAGTTTCCTAATGAGTTAAAGGATTCCAGAATGTAACATCAGAAAGGCGGTGGCTCTGAAATGGTGTGGGATGGAACGGAAGAGCTCACTATGAATGGTTCACGCTACCTCTCTTTACACTGAATGAGATAGTTAAACACTGAACCAAAGACAACGTGTAGTGCCTTAAATAAAACAAGCAATGTGCTCTTAAGGACAGAGTATTAAGATGCAATCTCTCTCATAAGCTTTACATCTTCTGAAACAACTTTGAATCTAACGAAGTTCAGAACTTTGTGTTTAGAACTACTATGTTTCCTTAGACTAACCAGAAACAGTACTTTAAATTCAGTTGCATAATCTGTTTTCCATGGTTTAGTTCCCCTCAGATATTTCTTATTCACACGTAACAGGTGACAGTAGCTTTTCTGTCATGCCTCTTCATGGTTGATGAAACCTCCTCACGTACCTGCATATCTCTTCCTTCTGTCTGTGTGTGACCCTCTGAGCATACTTCAGATTCCAGGATGTGCGTGTCCTAGAGCTGGATCTGAATGTTGAGAAGAGCACTGAACTGCTGTGTGACTCAAGAGATCGCTTCGCAGATGAAGGAAGAATTCTTCATGTAGAAATGACTCATTAAAACTTAAATTAACATTTCACAGGGTGATCTACTAATCAGTTTTATAGCTGATATTCAGGACTGGAAAAAAACCTAGGTGTATTTATTTGTCTTCCCCCACTAAATTACAAAAATGATAAACTCTGCTGTTCTTGATTTGATTGAAGTCCCTACTTGTTATGGAGCAACTTCTTTAATTATTAATTAAAAACTTTCTTTGCCAAATACTGAAACTACATCAATTAACTTGTAAGCACTGCCTTAGAGCTGAAAAAACATTCACATGGCAATCCCCCCCCCCCCACCCCAAACAAACAAACAAAAAAAAAAAAAACACGAAAAGCTGATTACAAAGTTAACTGATTATCTGTCACGTGAATTACAGGTTGCTAACTGGCTTTAAAGTTACTGCTCAAACCACCTGGTGTCAGATTTTGGTCACTATTTAAGCTCTCACGTTCTGTTTTCTCCAAGTTTTGTTTCAGCCTTATGTACTTGGGAGGACGTGGGAGTGGGCAGAGCTATCGAATTTCAGGATAAATATTGTTACTCCAGGAAAGATTTGTTAGCCTTACAGTTGAATGGATGTGCTTTTTGCGCTCTCATCTCACAAAGGTGCTTTGTCTTGAGGATTCTCGAATAGAAGACCTTGTGCGTCAGCCCCCACTGTTGTGTAATTCAGCATCTGTACTACAGGAAATCTGTGGCCTTCTTCAGTAATAATCCTTCTTGTAGACTATGGTGGCCTTGGAGGTTTCTGGTCAGAGGAAAATGTCTTCTGCTTCTGCCTCTCTCCAGTCTCAAGGGGTTGCAGGATTTGGCCGCTTTAGATTTAAGCTCAAAAAGGGCTATATTGTTCAAAGTAGAATGTTTTTCTTATGCAATTTTGCTAACTTAACACAGAGCTCAAGTGCCTTAACTTTGCCAATTTAGTTGTTTGACATTTCAACTTGTTGGTGAGATGCGTTTTTTGATGCCATACAGAATGCAAAGTCCTAGTGGAATGGATAAAATGTGTGCTTGGCTGGATTTTGGACAACTTTTAATAAAATTTTTTAAATCTAATTGATGCGCCTCTGTCTTTAATTTCATCGTAAAACAAAAAACAGCATCCATTTTCTTCTACTGTTGCTTCGATGTGTTAGCAAGTGTTTGTATATAGTAAATAACCTGAATATGGCTGAGTAGACTAGATTAACAGTGCGTTGTATTGTGTTACGGTTTTTATGTTATGGTTTTATGCAGGAAACTGCAGCCCAAAGTGACATTACTAGAGGTCTTCTTGTGTAGTCAACTAATGCCATAAAGGTTGCATGCTTTTTTCACTTGTCTTTGACAGCTGTCCTGAGGTAAGTCTTGGAGTCCTAGACAGATAATGTTTGCAGAGCTGGAATCTAATGAGCACCGTGGATTTGCCTGGAACAATTCTGGGCTGCTATAGCTGTTGTTTGCTTTTCTGCCCTTTTGGTATATTGAGAGTACTTCCAAGAAACCTTTAGGTTGGTTGGTCATACTTCAGTTGTTAGCTGTGCAGGCAAAAGTGATTTACGATCTCATTGTAAAGAAGCAATGTTGTTTTCTTAAGCTTTCGGATTTTTTTTTGATGTGATCGGTCTTGTGTTCTATTTCTCTAAAAAGCATTCAGTCATGTATGGACCAACTTTAAACAGGTGTGCATCATGTTGTTGGGTGGTGGGGATGTGTTGGACTTCATTTAAGGTGGTATACCTGTTAAGAGTTTTACGGATTTTCTTCTATTCCCATGTTGATGTATGAAGTTAAAACAATGCTAGCTTTTTCCCAACATTTTTTTCTCTCTCTAGGCTGAAGATGAAATGCAAGAAGGGGACAGGTGTGATAGTTGAGCAGAGGATGACTGAGTGCTTACACGAACCTGTAGCAGACTTAGAGAGCGTTCAATCCTAGAAAAAAAACTACTTGGCTTGTATAGCAGGTGAGGCAATAGCCAGCTATATTTGTAACACGGTGATTATTTTTGCCCACCAGCACATGCATCTTGCCTGACTGGCTAGTATAACGCATTTCTGGACCAGTAGGACAAAGGTGGAAGAAGAAAACTGAAATTAGAAAACTGAAATGCCAAAACTGGGTGTTTGAGGCCATCTCCTCTACCAAGTGAGCCATTAAACAGTTCAGAAACAAATGAAAGCTCACCTTATAGAGATCATTTATTATAATAAAAGCAGAAAATGGTATAGTCTGTGTTTGCAAATGGACTGTGCAGTTTTGTTAATGTGGCTGGCTGTGAAGATTGCTGCTTTTTCTACTTTTGAGAAGATAATGTGGTGTATTTTGTAGTATTTTGAGAACAGCTAAAATTAAAGCAGTTCTCTGACAAAGTAAGCCCAAAGCAAGTGAGTAAATCAAACTGGATTCATCTAGATCATGTGTTTTGTTAATCCATAGGTTACAGGAAGCTCCTGTTTTAAAACCATACCAGTGTTCAGAGAACATCTTTGTAGTGGTGCCTGATAACCATTCCTCCAGTCTGGCCTTTTACGAAGGAGCTTCAGAAGTGTTCAGGGGCACGACTGTCTACAGTCCTACAATAAGATGGAAAATATGCTTATGTTTGTATGCTGTGCATGGTTTGGTGCTCATCATCCCACGGCTGCTGATGTCTGTGTGGCTAGATGTATATAGGCAATCACATGATTAAGGTATGCATTTAAACATGAACGTAAGAATGTGTTGAACCTTTTGGCAGGTAACAGGACAGCCATCTGTGTCTGGGGATTATGAGACGATGGCTGCCTGGAGGCTTTAAAAGTTACCTAGTCACAACTATTGGACTTCTTACCCATTCTTAGAAGTGCTGAAGAAGGTCAATTGTTTTACTTCCTAAATGCTTAGGAACATCCAGAGAAAAAGAGGTGCCTGAATTCCGTATGTTGGATATGCCGCTCTATTATATTATGCTAGATCATCTTGTATACAAACTGTGGGAAGAAAACAATCATCTGTAGTTCTACATGGCTTATTAGCTATGGTTTCTGATAGTGCTTTTTAAAAACTAACGGGTCTTTACCCAAAAATCACACGGTGAATGTGTGTATGTGGTTTTTAAGAGGTTAGAATTTCATCTGCCATGAGAAATTAATTCGCACAAATGATTTGGAAAAGTACTGGCACTTGGCTTCTCTATTGTACCCTGATATTTACTGCGTTCTCATGTTGAAAAGCTTCAACTATTGAATACAAACTACTACTGAATTGGTTCCACACCATCACTTTGAACTTTATTAATGGGAAAGGAGTAACAGCAAAAGAAAGAACAAACTCAGACTCTTGAGTAAGCAGTCATTTGTTTTCATTTCTTATGCTTATTCTCTAATGAATAGAGAATGAGTTTCATTGCACATTATCTATATTATTCAAAAGCTCGGATCTTGAGCATTCCTATAAAGTGAATTCAAACAATGTCACACTGTTCTCAATTAATTGTGCTACTTCTATCATGGAGAAGAATCTGAAAAAAAAAAGTATATGTAGTTCGCATTTATAGGTCATGAGCACATACAGTTAAAATATTCTCTTGTCAGTTGATAAGTATACACATCTTTCAGCCATTTTTCTGTAAAAGTAGGCTAATATCTACTTACGAAAACTAATTACTACTACTGTGACAGAAATCAGTGATGAGGCTCAACAGCGGTCCTTGGTTTCTCTTGCTAGCTAAGCTCTGAATCTTTATTCCTCCAAGTACATTGGAGTGGCAGTGCCTATTGGAGCCTCTGGGAAGCGGTCCTCTGTGCAAGGCAGTCTTGAATGTAGGCATGCCAGCTGTGCAGGGTGGTTTTTAGAGATGCACACAATATTTATCCACATCTGGATTTTGTTTTCCTGCAACCTGTTTTCTGACAACTTGGTAGAATCAGAATTTGTTTTTTGGAGTAGTTGCTGGGAGATTCTTACTTTATCTGGCCCTTGTCTCACACTACAGTTCCCTTGTAATGTGTGTGTTTAGGTAGAAGTTAGGAATTCAGGGCAAAATTATTTTTAAACTGCTTTTTAAATACCTCCTGCCATCTCCCAAGGACATAGATATAGGTGTATTTACTACTTTAGTGTTGTTTCTGTGTAGTTCTAAATCAATAGTCTGCCATAAAGAAGACTGAATCCCTTGAAAGTAAGTGTTTTGTCTTATTTTAATCACACAATTGAGATATTGATGCAGAGCTAAGAATAGGTAATGCTTCCAGTTTAATCTGCTGGGTGGCTAAAAATTATGATGGCTCTTGGCATTTTTCTTGAGTGAATTTGTTGCAGTCAGAGTTAACGCTGACTTGTTTTTCCTTCTAAGACTTAGATTAAAAGGCAAGTGATGCTTTGGTCTTTTAGAATGGCAGTATTGACCGTGAGATAGCTTTTGTTACCAAAAGCTATTATAAAATCTGCTGTTTGGCATTAATAAAAATCAGCAAATACAGGGTGCAGTTCTTGGGTAAAACGCTAAGTTTTAAAGCAAATTCTAGACCAGTTTGTAGAATTTCACTGGGATTTACAAGCTTGTGTATGTCTGAGAAGTCCGTGAATGTTATTTATTCTATTGCCATTGCCTTTTAGAATATGTACTAAGGAGAAGTTATGCTTCAGATGACAAGGCTTCACTTAAGATTTTTTCCTAATTTTGCACATTGCAATATGAAACAAGGTGAAACTTCTTATTATTTCTGAAGGGGAGGAAAAAAAAAAGCTATCAGAGCTGGTTATCTTTGTAAGAGGTGACTAATTGCCAGCCATTTGTAATTCTGACCCGTACTGGACTTGGTATGGGTGCTCCCTTCTGTTTTGGGCAGCTGGGGTGATGAGTTCACCTGGAAGCTGCAACCAGGGGCGTCCAGTCGCCTTCTCAAGAGATGCTGCCAAGTAAGCACTGCCGTGTTTGCGTCTCTGAAGAACTCTGTGTGGGAAAACATGAGGGTTCCAGCAGGGCTGGGCTGACACGAGGCTGTAGCGGGCTCCCTTGGGTGCTGTTCAACACCTCCAGCCTCGATTGCCCTCAGCATGGTGCCCGTTGGCCCTGGCACGCTGTCTTCGTGCAGTGCTGGGAGAACAAGGTGGGTGGCCCCCATTTCTTCTGGACCCATGTCCTGGGCAGCTTGGCCTTGGCCGCCTGGTCCTGGGTGGGGGCCTGGGGTGGCTCTGGGGCTGTTCAGCAGCTGGGCTGGGCTCAGCCCCCCGGGCTCAGAACCCCGCTCCTGCCATCCCTGCCGCCGAGGGCAGGGCCCCAGCCCAGGGCCGCCGCCCCCTGCCGGCCGGCCTCGTCACTGCACTTTGTTTCCAAATGACGTCACGCCCCTCCCTGCATGACGTCAGCCCCCCCCTCCGCTGATGTAACCCTCCCCGCCGCCAATCAGAGCGGGGAAGCCGGGACCGTGACGTGAGCGACCCTAGCAACAGCCCCCTCCGCCGCCGCCCAATTGGAAAATCGCTGGGGGCGGCAAGGAGCCAATGGGAGGCGGCGAAAGGGGAAGGCGGCAGGAGGCAGGTCTCCCTCAGCCTCCCTCCGACAAGATGGCGGCGGGGCTGGCGATGGCGGCCCTAATGGCTTTGTCTCCTTCCAGCGCCTGAGCCCGGGCCCGGCCCGGCCCGGCCGCCCCGAGCAGCGGCTGCGGAGACATGACCGCGGAGCCCATGAGGTACGGCCGCCCGCCGGCCCCCGCCGCGGCGAGAGAACGGCCCTGAAAG
>NC_048896.1:16885645-16943116 GCF_011077185.1 Oxyura jamaicensis | reverse complement strand
CGGCGCCTCCTCGGCCCGCCTGGGGCGGGGCTGCGCTCGGCCCGGCCCGGCCCGTGGCTGGCGGAGGCCGGGCAGGGGGAGGGGATGGCGGCGGCGGCGGCGGCGGCGGGGGGCCGGGGGAGGGGACGGCGGCCCCGCTTGGCGGTCCCTCAGGCGGCGGCGGGGTGCGCCCCGGGGAGCGGCCCCCCGGGGCAGGGCTGTCGCGGGGCTGCTCCCTCACACGCCTCCCTCCATCCCCGAGGTGCTTTCCCCTCAAGGTGTTTCCCCCCCCCCCCCCGGCGGGTCCCCGCCGAGGTGTTTCCCCTCCCGGGGGCTCCCCAAGCTAAATAAGCTCCCCAAACTAACCAAACCTCCCAAGCCACCGTTGACGGGGGGGCTGCATAAAGTACAGCAGCAGCCCAAGCCCCTGTTAAAAAAGAGACGCCATATTAAAGTGTGAACGGAGTTGGCTTTGTATGGTTTCGGTTTATCCACGGCTCTCAGGGGGCTCTGCTCGGCGCTGTCAGTCACACGCGAGTGTGCAAAGCGCCTGAGGGTGTGTAAGCAAGGGGTGAGCTGCTGTGTAAACAAGGAGTGTCGCCGCTGAGCCCTCGCAAACGTTACGTGTTTCTTCCATATCATAACGTTAGAGCGAGCATCACACATCCTAGGTACTGCAACTCGGGTAAACTTTCTCCTGTGTGTGTATTTGTGTACCTTTCCCCGTCTCAGACTCGAATAGTTCACAACCACCATTTAGTTTCTGCCAAAACTTAGGCGGACAGTGTTTTTTTTAACTCTTGGGTACAACTTGGTTTTAAAGCCTTACAACTTCAGAGGAAATTATACATGTGTACGTAACAGAAAACGTTAACAAGATGATCATCATCGTTGCTGACGTTGATCACATGCTAGATGCAATTCATAAGCATTACAAATATGCGTTATTTGGTGCACGACTTCCCAACAGCGAAGTTTGTTCAGCAGGTTTTCTTCATTTTATAAGACAGATTGCCCATCTCTCCCTCTCCTTATTTCTCATCTTCTTACCCCACGTTCTTAAAGTACTTTGACAGCTTAAACCAGTTTTGTGTTGCATCAATTATTTTACGTGTAGACTGAAATACTAGATGACGGATTTTGCTTCTTTCATCTCCAAGCCTTGAAAATCAAGCATAGAGTCTGATTTCTCTGTTGCAAAAAGAACTTGCCTACTTATATTTATTGACTGCTTTACAGTCGTAATTAGTATTGCATGTTCTGAAAAACGTTCTTCCGTTTGGACCTCTCTGCTTCTTATTCTGTCATCGCTGTTGTATTTTTTTTCCCCCATTTTCCCATATTCTGTTTTCTTGTCTTTTTTTAATCAACCGTCATGAATGTTTTATACTTAACTCTTTCCATGCTCTTAAATTGTCACTAGCGCAACAACTAGCATGAATGCTAAGAGGCTGCTTTATTCTATGCTTCAGTGGAATTCAGAGGATACAGAAGCTTTTACCTTTTCCACTCAATGTTTCAGATTACCTGCAGACAGAAAGGTAACTGGGGTTGTTGCAGAGTTTCATTTGTAACCTCAAAGATCAAAAAGTATGTACAAGGTAGATTGGAGATTGAATCTGTCCCAGTAAGTGGGCCCTCTGACAAACTATTCAGTAGTATGTCATCTTTTTGGTGCTCCAGAGGTTTTTTTTCTGTTCATGAACTCAGTTCTCAGTCAGTCCAAATGTTTTTTGGTAATCTTTATCCCACACGGAGCTCATCTTGAAGAGTTTGTTTTTACTGTGTAAGGACGGTTCTGTGTTAGGAAGTAGGCATGATGTTGTCGGGTGCCATAGGGTTTGTGAGCTGATGAACACATTGCAAGGGCTTTTTCTTATTTATGTCAATTCAAGTTCTAGTAATACCGGAGTTGGAGAGAATGAGAGGGAAAAGAAGAAGCACCATGAATGAGTCCTTGATGTGGTAATGTCTTGATGGAGAAGCAAAGGTGCTCTCCCTGCCTTTTGTTCACGCACAGACACACGGATGCACGCGCATACTTCTTTGCTCCCATTTCCAGCGAGACCTGTTGGCCTGGCAGCTGCTGCGGCGCTGTCAACCTGCACTGTATCCCTACACGTTCATTTCAGCTTCTGGTATCAGCTTGTTTAAGAAGCCTGCAGAAACACAGCTAGGGGATTGGTGGTGGAATTGTTTAGAGGATATGCAGGCAGTAGAGTTTTGAAAATCTCCCATTACTTCTGGAAGACAGACTTCTGCTCAGAAGGAAAGTAATTGTTCTATACTAGTTCACTGATTTTGGAGCATTCAAGTTACGATGTAGGGAATAACCTTCTCTAATTTTAAGAACCAAGGAATCTTCTGCATCCAAATGAGAAGTTTGGAATGCTGAAAACCATGATGGAAACTGGAGTAACTGACTAAGAAACATAAAAATTCCTGCTTCTGTAAACGTTGGTGAAGATACTTGGACCAAAGTATATAGAACTTGATTTTATTTCATTAAGGGTGAAGGAATTTTTGTCATAGTGACCCGACCTGTTCCTACCATTTCATAGATCATACTGTATAAGCACAACCATAGAAAAAGATTAAATTTTGGATCTTAGTCCCTTGGCCTATGAAGGAGGCAGCACAGTGGTACCAAGTAGTAAGCTGGTACAATAAACTTCATGTCAACTGCTTATGTGTCAGATTTTCCAACTTGCGGTATGGTTTTAAGTTTTTGGGTCACTTGAATGTCTTTGTCCTGTCACTACAGGGTTGTGTGAGGCATGCTATTTAATGCCGGAGTAAATAAGTCCGGAGTAATCATCCACATTCTCTGAAGGTACAGTGGAAGTTAGCAGTCTTCCACACAGCCCTGTGAAATGGGCATAAGCAGATCCTTTGCTCTTCAAGAATCAAAACGTTAGGCTGGCTGTCATCTTCTCTCCTAGATGTCCCTGAGCCAATGCGTTCACACTGCTGAAATGAAATCCCTCTGAGGCAGAATCTTCTGCAGTGGCCGTGTTGTTTCTGCTTCAGTATAGCCCCGCCTCTTAGGGTTATGTGAACTTTTTGTGGTCTCTGTAGGGGTTGACCGAAGGTACCTTCATTTTTTGTGGAATAATTTGCCGTGACATAGGGATACCTTGACACTATTGGAACTTGAAATTCCCATTCTCATTACAGACGAGTATAAGATTCCACGTGCACTCGCGACCTCTGCCAGGAGGGAGGAAGAGTTGGTGCTTTTTGCTTGCGTGTAACCTGCCAAAAGAAAATGTCAAAACATAAAATAACACTAACGTGTTGTGTTCTCCATAAAAACAAATGCCTGTGACAAACGGTGTTCCTAGATGGGATCACTAGATATGCCTTGTATAAACAGGGAAGCCTAGGGATAGTGCTGAACCTCAGGAAATCGTGTTTCGTATCGCTGGAGTTTGTGCCCGTAGGTGGTTTGGAAGTACGAACCGGTTCATGGATAGGTCACTGCAGGTTGTTCTAGTGGTGAGTCAGGAGGGAAAAGATGAAACTGACAAAAAGTCAGTGGTGAATATAATAGAAGGTTTTATATTGACTTTCAGAGATGGTAGGTAAAGCTCTCTAATTTACTAAAGAAAGAGTACTAAGCTGTCATAATTAGTTATAAAAACTAGCCCCAGGCAGTTGTCATGCAGGATGGATGATGGATTGACTGATGTTGTTTTTTAATTATTATTATTATTATTATTATTTTTAAAGAAAAGGAGTGAAACTGAAAATCAAGACCTTGATTTCCCAGGTTGTTGCCAAGTGTCAACTTCAGTGCAGTTTAGGCGGTTTGTCTGAAAGCTGCACAGCTGTAGGAATTTGTCTCAACACATCCGACAGTAGAAGTCTTGTGGGGTGGGTACATTGATCATGTAAAGCGAAACAAAAACTTTGGCAATAAATTCAGCATTGTTAGTGCGGCAAACTGAGATGACTGTTATCTTGGAAAATAAAAAAAATGTGTTTCAGGAACATTATAACCCTTAAAACCTGATAAGAAGCCCGGTGGGGAGTATCTGGAAGACTTGAAGGAACACGCTTTATTTCTTATAGTTTGCAATGAATAAGGTCTCAGTGAGAGTCTTTGACAAATTCCAGAAAATGGAGGACAAATGAAACAAAGGAGAAGGCAATTCTAGAATCAGAGGGACGTGATGTCATGGAATGGAACCCTTCTTTTCCTTTAAATGAAACATACTTCCACTTTTTTAGCAGTACTTTGTCTTGTAGGCTAAGTACATGCTAGCTTCGGCTTCCTTTCCTGAATTAATGCATGAAGATCCTCAGTTTGCTGTGATTTTTGTCTCATAAAGGTGAAAACACAATATTTAGGTTTTCAAAGGCTTGACTTCAGTCAGTGGTTTTAAGTTTGCAGACTATTTAACCATGGAAGTTACAGACTTCCATACAGCAGTCAAGCCCACTAACAAAGGAGGTGTGTGTGTATATTTTAAACAAACAAACTTCACTTTTCACTGTAGCGTGATAACTCGGCCAAATCATGTTACAATTGTTTGGATACCGTCTAAAGAAAAAGTGTGTAATTTTCCTTGAATGTGATAAAGGGTCTCTTAGCGACTTCAAACCATTCCCCTTGTGTGTCTGGAGAGAACTAATTCTGTTTACTTGTCTGAGCCTGTTGTGCTGTGCTGACACTCCAGAGTTCTTTCATCCCTATCATCAAGTGTCTTGAACTCTGCTAGGTATCACTTGATTAAGCCCCTGTGGATCAGAGTCAGTTCTAACCCAAATAAGAGGGAACCTGCAATAATGAAGCCTTAAGAATAGAAGCTGCGAGTTCAGTGAAATGCTGGTGGTCGCATCTCCTTTCAGTGTTCCTCTCCTGCAGTGTTCAGGCATCTCCTGGCTGTGTTTGATCCAGTGAGTGCAGCGTGGCGCGGTTCTGTCTGACCCCAGGGGGACTCCGTTGCTGTGAGAAAGGTCAAACGCTGGAATCGGTTGGCGAGAGGTTGTGGAGTCTCTGCCTGGAGGTGTCCGGAGCCCGGCTGGCCGTGTTTGTGGGCAGCCTGCTGGGGGGGCGTGGGGCTAGCTGATCTCAGCTCCCTCCCAGCCTAGAGGTTGCTCCGCTTCTTAGTCTCCCCTACCTGACCAGCTCTAGGCTAGCACGGTAGCTCAAGTTCACGTATTGCTGCCACTGAAGTTTATAAATCTCAGTCACCTGCACTTGCAGAAACATTTGTACCATGAGCAGCGATTAGGGAAACAAATGCAGCAGAAGGAACAGCTACTTCTACTCTGGATTGGTTTCAGCGTGTGGATCACACCGATTATTGTGCTGCAGTGGAGGGGGAAGGAGAGAGGTGAGTGTGGCACCAGGTGTTTGTGGATGGGCGCTGAGGGTGTGCGTCCTTGGGCGGTGGGACTGGGTCATGTCAGCCCGAACACACTGTGAGAGCTCTGGCTGTGAAGCTGCTCTCGTTATGGTGTGACTGGTGTATCAATATGAGTGTTTTGTAAAATAGTAATCTGATTTAACCTATACTATATCATTTTGCTTTGCTCTTGGAAAACCATTGCTGAGTTTAAAAACAAAACCACAAAACCCAATAAAAGATAATAGTGCTTTATAGCCCTGCCCTTGTAAAACACGTGCTCTTGTTCAAGTGATACAACAATAGGCTGCTTTATTTTCTGGTTATGTGTTTTTTCAGAGCGAAGTAGTCTTTTCATGGCACTTCAGGTGTGTTCACTCCTTTTCTGATTAGGGAGCAGCTCCTTCTGTAGATTTTAATCATCTTTCTCCTTCAACAGTTTTGAGCCATTTCATTCCTGAGTATTCAGCCACAATGTTGATGCGTTTTGTATGAAAGTGCTGCGTAGCCTCTGCCCTTTTAACTGAAATCATGGCGTTGGGGCAAGTCTAACACCTCTCCTTTCCTTCAGGGAAATCTTTTATGAAGCTCTGCAGGTGACAGAATAGCGGCCTGATTATATTCAGACTTAGGTAGTAGGACAGCAAGTTAGACTTTTAAGGGGGGGAAGGGATGACTCCTAACAGTTTTGGGACTGGATGTTTAATTAAATGCATGAATTTCTGCTTTCTTTACAGTAAAGCAGTTATTTTTAAAGACGGTCCTGGTAGTAATGCCTTAGAAATAGGAAACAGGAAAAACGGGTTCTGATCTCTTTGAGAGCTTTGGATGCATCTCTACTAGCACTTGACATCAGAAGTGCCTTTGGTTGCGTTGGGTCAGCAGCACCAAACCTTGTTGTTACCTAACACAGGCAGTCTGTCTCTCCTTTTCTCTTCCCATTGCCTTAATTAAAACATGCAGACTTCTGCTGTGGGTTGTTGTGGTTGTCATTCACATACAGTACTGTTTGAAGGCGAGGATGCTAGTTTACAGTTCAGGGGGTTTAAAAGAACATCTGGTTTTAATTTTCTGTATTTTTTAAGGATTGTTTAGTTTTGTCCGCTTAATAGCTGTTGCTCTGCAGTGTTTCCTTTCAGCTTCCAAAGTGAAAAATAATTGGGAATTAATTTGAAGGAACTGTAAAGATGGATTAAAAAACTCGTGCCCTTGAACTGCTTTCAAGGTGTAAACAAAGATTTCAGACAAGTGCTGAGTTAGAGGCAGTTGAGAATTCTCAAAGGAAAAAGTCTGCAAGACATATTTGTAAACAAACTGAGATAGAAAACTGGGAAGTGCTCCTGTACCGCTGACTGCCAGAGGCATTT
Source organism: Oxyura jamaicensis (assembly GCF_011077185.1). Lineage (NCBI taxonomy): Eukaryota > Metazoa > Chordata > Aves > Anseriformes > Anatidae > Oxyura > Oxyura jamaicensis. The sequence continues at coordinate 16,936,416 of NC_048896.1, read as the reverse complement.
GAAATTCAGATGAGCAGCACTGAGGCTAAAAGTTGGTGGGATGCTGTGGAATAATGGGGAATTCAGTTGTTGAAAGGAAAATAGTTTTAAAATGTTCTTCTAGATCTTGTCGGTAGATGGGGCATTCCCCACCTCTGCTTTCAAGGCGCCTGAGGAGAGCAGACAGAAAACGAATGCACTAACAAGTTTTCTAATGGGGTAAGCGCAGGGAGACGGTGGGTGACAGCCAGATGGAATCAGGTGTGGTGTGTCTTGGTTAGCTTGATGAGGATACCACACTTCCACCTCTTCCCCATGCCCCCACTTCCTTTTTCTTCTCCGCTCTTCTGCTCATTTGGAGCATCATTTAGCCTCCTGCAGGGTTTGCCTGCTGCAGACTCTGTTCTCACGCTAAGGGCCAGGCCTGCGCTGGTTAGGCGTGCAGCACTCGCTCGGAGTTTAGGTGAGAAATTGTGCTCTTGCACGACAACTTCTCAAGGTCACAAATCAGGGTCACAGCCAAACCAATAATAGTAGGACACCGCTCCTTTTGTTCCTGTTCTAATTAGGCTGAGCAGTGTTGAAATAGCTCTAGACTGGTGGTGAAGCAGTTTCTTTACATGTGAGCCTGGAAGCTCTAGGAAATAGCGCAGGCACGGTCGATTCACGGTAGAGGGAGACTGCTTCCCTTAGTGCTCCTGAGGTGCTTTGAAGTTTTTAGGCTCCTGTGTATTTTTTAATACACATTTTAGCTGCTGGGATGAATTTACTGTGTCAATTTATGACAGTACATTACAAAGAATGAGGATTTTGTGCAAAAGCATTGCCCTAAATCACAGTTTCTTTGTGTTGAAGTATATTAGGTGTAAGGCCTTTATTTAAATTTGACCTATTACTGCTAATACAGGCTTATGGTACGAAATGCTGAATAATCTAGAGGAAAAGCAAGCTGAGGAGGCTTTTTAGTATTAGTTCGTAGATTTTTTGGTGTGTCAGCACGAATGTTTTTGCTCAGAAAACAATACTTGTAGGCTAGTTAGGATAAGAGACAATAGCTGGCTGCCGATCATGTTCCAAGTTGTTGGTCACAAAGATGCATGCACAGTGTTCTGAGTGTTTTATGTTGAGAAAAATAATGTAACTTGGCTATAGTGATCATTTTATTTTCTGAGATGTTATGACCAAAACAAGTTATTTATAAACTAAAAGAGCACATGCTTTATAAACTAAATTCCACGTGTTTTTTTTTTAGTAGTACCAAAGACCAACTTTGTGTTGCCTTTCTTTATATGCATTAATTCTTCACTGAGATAGGAAATAAAATTTCTTTACGCGCTTCTACTATCCAATAATCCTGAGCAATTCTTTCATTTTTTTAAACCTAATGTGAACAAATCATCATTTAAGCTCCTTTCTAAAGAGCACGCAGTCTCTTTAAGCTGAGGTGTGTGTACCATTGTCATCTGCAGTGTTTTCCAGGTGTGCCCTCCATCTGTGACAAGAAGGGAAGCACAAGTTCCAGGACTGGCAGTTGTGTAGCAGTGTGAATCTGGTAGTTAGAGCCGACGACTTTGAGATAGATGGAGAGACCAATTTTAAGATGCACTTGAGAATAATCCAGGCTTTGTTACTGTCTTTCAGAGTTGCTGAAGCGACTGATGGTATATAGTCCAGAATTACAGTCTCAAAAGAAAACTGTCCTCGTTCACAAAAATCTTCTCATGACAAAATGCAATTTTGTTTTGAGTCCTTCAGAAAATCATTTTAAACTTTATTTTTTTTTTTTATTTTATTTTTAGGATGGATGCTTAATGCTGTTGTATGGACAGTTACTTCTCACTGTTTTAAGTAGTTATTTGAATTAATTTGATGCTGCCCTTTACATGTTGCTCAAGGGATCTCTCACCTGCATGTTTATTTTTTCTGAAACGGGTGATTTTCCTCAGCAAGAGTCGTTAATCTGAGAGTCAGGAGTTAATAAATTTATTGATGTGTTCAGAAAAACAGTAGAGATGCTAAAGGTGAGAGGATCGAGTTTCTGATAAATATTCAAAAGATTCTACAAACAGTAGAACAGGGACAGAAAATCTTATTTCCTCTTACTATCAGAAGACTTTTGGAAATAACGAGGAGATTAGAAAACAGTGACGAGAAGCCTCTATCCTTTAACTGGGTTAACTTACGAAGAAGATAGTGCAGCTCAGCAGTTTGGGAAGCTGTATCTAATAGCAGATAAGGTATGATGACTCAGACATATCGGCTAGCAGATTTCGGAGAATTGATAGCAGCTGGGAGGGAATCAGAGACAAGCAGCCGAGTGTGGTGACTTCTGATAGCGGTGGTCTGGGGGATGGCTGCCCTTGGCCCTGGTCTGGTACTTGCAGTTAGAAAAACACACTTGTCTCGGGAAATTGTAGAAGCTGTGGGTGGAAAAAAAAAAAGAGTCTGAAATAAGCAACATGAATTGCGAGGGAATAAAGTGCTTATCATGAGGAGGTGTTCCTGTACAATAGAAACATAGGGGAAAAGTGGGGCCTTTTTACTGCACTGAGTAGAGATACATGACTAGTGGTTCCTGGTGTCAGAAACTGCCTGGTGAAAATTCTCAGGGTAGTGCACTTTATAAATTAATTATGAATACTGGTACAGAAAGATCATGGCATGATCTGAGCGTATCTGGTTGGTTTTCGACAGAACTAATATAGGATACAGTGTGTGTGTGTGTAAATGTGTGAAGTTGATATATTATAAGGTGTAAGCATGTAGATCTGTCACACTTAATGGACCTGTTATTGACATTGTAGATTAAAAAATATATATTATTTGTAGAGTTTTATATCCCCAGATGTTACTATTTTTTAAATAATTAAGTCAAGATTTTATTTTTTTACCTGCTCAGTTTTGTACCTCCTTAGATTCTTCTTACAAAGTAGAATCTTAAATTAGTTTTTCACTATGTTCATGTCATAGTAGCATTGCCACTCAGATTTTCTTGAATTTTTAAATCATGTTTATTTAGCTTAAAACAGTTTAAAATATATATATTGTTTCTGTTAACACGTCCTTAGTGCTTTGCCAAAAAGGCTGCACCTGTGTGTTTGTATTTTTTTTTAACACAGTGTTTTATAAAACTATGTCCTCTTAAAATTTTCTTTGATATTCTCCTTGTGGAACCAAATGTTTAGGCAATAATTGTGTTTCTCCTATAGGTATATATTAATTGGGACTTAGAATCTCTTTCAGGCATGCTGGACTAGTGTGAGATCTGTAGGTAACTTCAAGTTTTACTTGTATTTTGACAGTGAAAGCAAGTTGAATACATTGGTGCAGAAACTCCATGACTTCTTGGCTCACTCATCGGAAGAATCTGAGGACGCAAATTCTCCTCCAGCATTATCTAAAAACAAAACCATAGGTAAAAAGACATGCATATGATTCTGAAGTCAAAGAGCTTTGTGTTGTGATTTCCTTATATCACGCTTCGCTGGGGCGGTTATGCCAAGTCCTAATGTGATTTAATCAAGTGGTATCTTGATAAATGTGTCCAGCCTTTGACGCAGTATTTCTTTCAGTTATGAATGTTTTCTCAATGTGAACAGAGCTGATACTGGTGGTATTCTGCCTTCTGTGAAACATGAGAAACAAGGCAAACATGCACGTGTTTGCTGTGGAAGGGGTTCCATGTTCAGTTTTCCTCAAGGTTTAAGGGCAGTATTTTATTTCTTCTGCTGAAGTAAAGCTTTTGTGGTCCGTGCAGTTGAGGAAGAAGTTCTTGAGGTTATGCTTCCATAATTACTTAAAAACTATTTCTACATTTAATCTGGAAACATTAGAAAACAAACAAACAAACAAACAAAAGAGTGCTATAGTACGGCAAATTTGGTGTTAGAAATTTTTACTTACAGGTTCAAAATTGGTTACAAATTGTAAACGTTTTAGTTTGATTACAGTCGTTAAAAAAAAAGTGAAACTATTTCATAACAGTACCAAGTACAGTTTGTTTCCCAATTTAACCGGGCCTGGGTTGACAGGTACACAACTTCTCAGACTCTGCTGTTCCATGAGCTAAAAATTGCGCTGAAATGATAGGGTTCAGGAGAATGAGAATGTATTGGCTGTGCTATGGAGTTTATTTTCAAACTGTTGTCACAAGTAATAAACCTGTGTGTGAGGTTTTTCATTCAGTGTTTTGTCTTCAGAGTCTACCGCCATGTGGTGCTATCTGCCTTGTGTCAACGTCCGATTAAATGTTAACATTGAAGAAAGTATCCCACAAGTAATTTCTTAAACAGAATAATAAATTAAACTGATAGAGATGTACGTATTTCCAAGGGAGATTTAGCTGTGGAGCATAGCGTTTTGAAAGAAATCTTTTCCCTTTATCTGCTGTGGTTATGAAGTAGAATTTGGCTACTTGCCTCAAAATACAGATTTACTTTGAGACAGAGGTAGGCTGACTAATTAAAAGCAGACATGCTTCAGTGTTCTTCTTGAGATTTTATTCTTTAAAAAGAGAACATATTAAAGTTGAAAAGTCAAGAATTAAATATTAGGAAATGCCAGAATTAACCGTGCAAAGTTACTTCCCCTCCCAGCTTTCTGTGCATAATTTGAATGTCTCTAGGAACTAAAATATCTATCTATATCTCTATATACATATAGATATATATGTGTATATGTGTGTGTGTGTGTATATATATGTGTATATATATATATATATATATATATATTACCACAGAATACTTATTCAGTGTAAGTACTGGACAAGATTGGGGCCAAATCAACTGTTTATAGTCAGGGATCTCATTGTGTTCCAGAATTTGGAGGGTATGTAAATTATTAACTGGAGTGTTGTAAGGAGAGAGGTGATGATGATGAAGATGGTTAGCTGTGGCTCGAGGAAGCTGGAGCATGTCCCTGCCACACACACAAGTCAATTGAACACAGGTCAATTGAAATATGAAACAGTTGCTTGTTGAGTGCTTGATCTTGTGCACTGCTGTGGAGTTAACTGTACTGTAATGCTTAGGTTGTGGGAGTGATAAGTGAAATTACACTGATATGATCCTGATTCTGGCTTTTCTTAATTTTTGAGCACTTGATTTTACAGCCTTAATAATGTTTCTTTATCCCCTCTGCATTCGAATCGGATGTCTCCCTCTACATTTCGTGGGTGCCAGCAGGAGGATCACTGAGAGCGTAGGAGAGACTGACTTCCTGCTCTTGTTTCAAGTGACCAGCCCTGGAGCAGCAGGCACGGGGAAATCCTGTGCTCCCCTAGCCCTGGAGTGGATGGAGCATATGCAGTTTGGTCAGCGCTAGGAGCTGGGAAGGGACGCAGCATGCTCGGTCATAATGCGGGGATGGCGCATGTACAGTTCACTCACGTGTAGAAGCTGAGATGAGGAAGCATGTTCAGTTGCTTTCGGGAGCAGCGCATGGGCAGTGAGAAGGCAGAATCTGCAGACTTTATCTACCAGAATCAAAGAAACCTGTACTAAGCATATACAAACTGTGTTATCTTCAATGGATTTAGTACTTGGGCAAAATTGGTCAAAAGTAGAAGTGACGCAGGGTCCCATCTCCAAAGGAAATGGAACCCTTCTGCCAGATTTCAGGTTCTCCCCTCAAAATGGGGGAAAGCCGCTTCCATACAGGAGATTTTATGTATTTAAAGGGAGCGGGGGCAGAAGCTTTGTTTATCTGTTTTGATTCCCCTCTCCAGCTTTGCATGCAGAAATGGTCGGATAATTTAGGCTAAATTGTTTGGGTACATTTTAGCCTTAGTCAAATACTCAGCATGAAATTTCCTATTTATTTATTTAATATAAAATACTATAGTTTTATTTTCCTCCCAAGAGTAAAGGATCAGGAAATAGTGAGTTGCAATGCCCGCAGTCTCATGCTATTATGACAAATGGTAATGATACTCATCCTGTAATTACACTATCACTACACTTGCATGTTTCTTAGTAGTGTATCTATTAAAATAGTGCTATTACTATGTTTTTGAGCAACTTTGTATGAGTATCATTAAACCACTGAACTAGAAACTCCTCTCCATCACCAGGACTGGTGGATGGAACAGGTAGTCATGAGTTCCCTGTCTTTAGGTTTTGTACTCCGCAGCTACTAAGATCAAGAAATGAGAATTCTCTATCATACATTGATTTTTGTGTGCAGTTCCATGATCCTAGACTTAAGATGGTGCTTTTAATGTCAAAATGTGGAAGAAAAACACTTCTTAGAGATTTAAAAAAAATAATAGACTGACTCTATTATCCTTGCATATACAGTTGCACTCTCATTTCTTCAACAATGGGAAGGCTCTCTTTCAGCCCAGCAGCAACTTAGAAAACTGAAAGTAATTCCTATATGGTTTCTGTGAAATTTCTGCCATGCAGTCAGCTGTGTTTTGCTGTTGTACAAAGTTCTGTTAAAGTTCCGCAGTCACCTTTATTCACGCTGATGAAATATAAACGATGCTATGACATACAATGCGAAGAACTGCTAATATTTATTGTGTTTCAGTGGATTCCTTTCCTTTCTCTCTGTAGGTAAAAGTAGAGAACCTGAGAGTAGTCCAACATCAATGGAGAACAACAGAGAAGAGGTAGGAATAAAAATGCTTTTGAATTTTAGTTGTGTGACTAGTACAGAATGTGTGGTGTGTAAGAAACAGAGTTCGCTTGGTTGCTGTTTACAATAAATGCTCAAAGAATGTTGTCAGAACCATATGCAGTAAATATTCTGTCTGCTGAATAGAAACTTCAGTTGTGAAATATTCTAAAATAAATTTAAAAGAAAATTTAAAATTCTGAATGATAATGTGATTTAGGCATATGCAAGCCATCTTGCTTCTCCCTCATCCCCTTCTTTAAATTACTGAAACACACAAGTTTACTTGGATGATTTCACTGTTTTTTCTGACGTACAATAGTTCCTGGGTACAATGTCTCTAATGTACTTCAGAGAGTTAACTTATGATTGCCTAAAGCGTACAGTTGTGTTTTTGCACAGTGTTGTTAATTTACTCAGACGGAGTGTATTGCAAAGTGACTTCTTTTAAAAAAATTCAGTTAATATTTTTTCTCCTTAATTCTGTTCTTTGAATTGTTTGTAAACAGACTCCTATTTAATTTTTGCTTAAAAGAATTGGTCTCCCTTGTTAATGCTCACACCATATTACTCAGATAACAATAGATGCTCATAGAGCTGCGTAAGCTGCTGCAGCACTGAGGTGCTGTGAGGAATGCCAGTGACTTGTATAAAAAGTGAAAATGTGCAGCAGTATGGAGACAGACAGGTGTGTGTGCTCAGTGTCGTTTTACACCGTGAGCTGAGTTAGACCATTCTTCTGTGCGTTAATTGTGGGAGAGTTAACGTTGCGGTAAAGATGCACAGACTCAGAGGCCCCAGTCCTGTTGTGATTCAGAATGGTCATTGATCTGACCTATGCTTTGCCCTGCTCCAGAAAGCTGAGAACTTGCAGCATGGTGCTGGGAGCTGACAATTGCAAGGGCAAAACTTCCTCAGTTTCATGGAGAGTGCTTGAGATGTACAGTGTCTTTCTGTGAATGCCTCAATTTACAACGGCACTCTTTGTTACCTTCTCTCAAGATACATGGCTAGCGAGGTTTGTGAGCATTAGGTTAATGACTTAGAGTTTGGTGACACCTATTTTAAAACATGTTTGTAAAGGTATTACGGCTCCTTGGAGTCTTAAGTCTGCTTAAACTAAATCTATGGGTTTTGGTTAACTGAACTGGCTTGGCTATTAAAATGGTGTCACTTTTTATTAATGCTTCTGTTGACTTATTTTACTTTGTAAGAGCTGGTGACTTCTGAGATGTTTCGGTGGTGTTTGAGTTAATGGAAGAAGCTCGTGTTGTTGACAGGTGTCTTGGTCACAGTGCAGTGACTTTTTTTTCTTGTTTTTAGGGCAGCAGCTCTTCAGAAAGAATGAAATCCTTAGGATCATCACGTTCAAAAAGGTAGGTTCGGAAAAGAAAAGGAAATAGATTACTTTTAATCATGTGGAAATATTGCCAAGTCTTTGTACTATGCCAGATGCTTTTGGTGTATACCAGTTTAGGTCCACTAAGTTAACAGAGTTCTGGTAAAACAAATGCCTTATAGCACATTTACAATTCCAATAGTCTTTCAGGGTCAAGAAGCTAAGATCACAAAGCTATTTTTTTTTTTTTTTACTTATAATGAGATGACAAGATTATCCTGCAGCTTCAGGACAAGGGTGCTTATACAATTACTTTACTCTTGCTCTTTCAACACATGGGATTCTCCCAAAAACATAAGCTAGGGCATACGGAAAAAAAGCTTTATGTGCCTTATCAAGGGATTGTAAAATCAAAATGTGCTAATAAGTTGTCCTGTGCAGCAGCTGCATCTCTGCATAATCCCTTTTTGCTCTTTGATGTAAAGAAAGTATGGAGTTAACTGTTTACAGTTTGAAGAAGACAAATTATATGTGACCTAAATAACAGCAGGCTTTTTCTAATAGAACTCCTCCTTTTTTACTCTCAGCTGATGCTCATTCAGGTTATGTCCTTCATGATTTTTTCCTTCATGATTTTTTTTTATTATCCTAGTATGCTGTGTAGATAGGTGAGCTCTTCTAAGTGCACAATTTGAACATCTTCCTTCTTAATACTCATCACTTAAGCAGTACATATCTCTTTTCAGTTTCATATTTATCCAAGTTTATTTATTGTATCATATCTGTTGGAATTAAATAACACTCTTCATTCTCCCTTTTTGTATTTGGCTTGATTCTGTATTTGCAAGTGTGGTTTCATATTTGACTTTAATTTCTCCCTCATCTTCTGAATGCAGTCTCCTGACAAACTCTTTTGTTTATATAACCTTGGTAGTTTTGTTGTTGCTTCCTGGCTATCATGAAATGTAGCATCCCTCATACACTTACCACACTGTGCCTGATACTTAGATACAGCATCCTGCCCTGACCTAAGTAGTCTGTATTACCTTCAGTAATACCATGGTATTACTGAAAATTATTGAAATTACGCTCCTTTTTTTTTCCTGCCCTGACATAGTGTATTTCTTCATGTTAAGGTGTTAGTTCTGAGTTACTTTGGTGTGAAATTCTGGAGACTGATCGCTATATTCACCAGTCAGCTTTTTAATTTCTTTCTGCATTTCCTTTATTTCATTGCAAGTGTCTCTTCTGCCAAGCTGCTTTTTGTCATTTGCTAATATCTGTATGTTCTCTTTGGGCTGCCTCTTAAACTTGGAACCACGTATAACATTTCTGAGTAGACATCCACTTGGGTTTCATTCTGGCTTTTTTTTTTTTTATTTATAAAAATGTGACTTCCTGTATACTTTTTAAAAAGCATGTGAAACCTTGATATGACCAAAAAAACATACAGCAAATAATGTGAAACAAAAATCCTTTATTAGTATATCTTTTTATTTTGCATAGGAGGGAAGTGTTCCTTGTCCTAATAAGAAAACTACTGTACAGCTTGCTTACTATAATAACTCAGAGCATCCCCCCTTGTGTTTTAAATGAATTAAAATAGAGGTTTCCCCAATTAGCGTGGTGTTCTTGCAAAGCGCCAGGCTTACCTGTATCACAGTAAGTTATCTTTGTCACAGCATGGTTTTTTTTTTTTTTTTCTGTCTGTGCAGGAAACCTACAATTGTAACAAAATATGTCGGATCAGATGATGAACAAATCTTAGATGAGACTGTAAATGAAGATAATTCAAATGAAAACTCAGAAAATGACGTTGATATGAAAAGCTTGCCTAAAGGTAGTTCACGTCTTTCTTTGTATCTGAATTCAGCAAATTAGCAAAGATTATGATGCAGCGTAAATATTTAATTAGAATGCACAAGTATTAGTAAAATACCTCACCTAGGTCCTGTTGGCTTTTATATATAAACATACACATTCACACATGCGTGCACACCCCCCTGCCCTACCCCTGCACAAACACTTAGAAGAGGAAGTCCTGTTTCCAAGCACCTTTAATACTGAACCCAGCATACTGTAATACGTGGATATACCAGCATGTGCTGATGGCTTAATTTCAGATGGCTGTGGGCATGTGTACAGAACCACCATATAGCAGAGAAAATATTTCTGTTCTTGGGTAGAAGTCTCAAACTCTGTCACTCGCAAGTCTTACTTACTTTACTGTTCTGTCTTTGGAGGTTATTGAGAAATAGATCAACAGAAGTCAAACTGAATGTGGGGAGGAAAATTTAATTATTAGATCTATTTTTCAGCACCCTTTTAAATAGTTGTTACTATAAGCCTACATCCCATTCTTCTTAACGATAGTGTGATTTTGATTAATCTTCTCTATTTCTTACCTCGGAAAGTTACAGCAAACATTGGAGGGACTCCTACTGTTTACTCCATGAGTAGCAGTCATTGAAACAGTCACTTGAAAATTACTTTTTTGAGAATGTTGGATTATTTCCAGTGTCCTCACACCAAGAGTATTAAAACTGAGCTCTAAGTAGGAAAGATGTTTTTAATTCACATAATTTTGATTATTACTGTTTGTTTAAATAAAAAGTAGTTTTCTGAATTTTACTAGGGTGAAAAAAGGTTTTATTCTATTGTTCTTTTATTTATTTCATGCTGAAATAAATTAACATGAGGGAAACTGGGTAGAAGGGGGAAGAGAGAGAGAAGAGTAGTTACTTTTAGGCTTCTACTAGATTTAAGTGACATAACCCAAGCTCTTTAGTTGCAGCATTGCACTGCAAATTCCTGTACGGAACAATTCCCAGCAGTATGATAATCCACTTCTGCACATATCCCATCAGGGCAGAGAGCATACAACTTGCTCCTCATAGCCTGTTCAGTCTTTGGCTTTGTCCTACAATTACAAAATGGACATAGTTTGAAGTGTGTGGTGTTTAATTTTTTGTGCTGTGAACACCTGTGCATTTGAAACTGTCAACAAATTGCACTTTTTTTTTAAAGATACTATGTTGGCATTTATTTAAACAAGACTCTTGCACTTCATTTGGATGTGTAATGGTTTCCAATTTCTAAATGGAATTATTCTAGGTACAGTGGTTGTACAGCCTGAGCCAGTGCTGAATGAAGACAAAGATGATTTTAAAGGGCCTGAATTTAGAAGCAGAAATACCGTTAAAATGAAACCTGAAGCTCCCAAAAAGCGTGGAGGTAAATACAATTTAAAACATTTATTAAAACGGGTTTAAATTGCTGCTTATGACCACATTTGGTACATCTAAAAATTGTTCGTACATCTAATAAATTATCCTAAAAATACCTCCACTCTTCTGGCTTTTTGTTCATTAAGGATTCTAGCTGGTTGAAATTAGCCTCCATTGCTGCCCCTGCAATGCAGCAGTGAAAGCTAAGATTAGTTCTCATTACACTTCTTTTTTTCAGTAGCTATAGGACGCATCATTAGGTACTCCATATGGACCCTTCTTGCTTTGTATTGAGAACAGTTGTTTGCTTGCAAGCAGGTGTTAATGGTTCCTTTTTTAAGGAATTATATTGGAACAGCATTGGTAAGGGAATGGTGACTGACTCACCAAGAAAATGATTGTTTGAGCAGGGGCACGTATAGACATAGCTACCCATCAGTGAGCTAACAAGAAAGCTGAAGCCTCTGAGAGAATTCAAAGGCTTTTTCTTGTTTATTTTTTTAAACTTGGGGGAAATTCCCCATCGGTGGGCCCTTCTGAAGGTTATTTTTGAGAAGCTGCTTTGCTACCTTGGTTTTTCATAACCTCTACTAAAACTCAGGAGAAGTTAGGTAGCTTCTAAGGCTAACAAAATCCTCTCTTTCATATTTTTCCAAAACTTAAGGGGGTGAGGGGGAAGTTAGGTACAAACTAGCCAGTAAGAAGTCAGGTATTTTCTTTAATACTCCTAGCAGTATCTTAGTTCACCCACCAGCAGCAGTACCCAGGACCCTAACTTATCCCATTGTGTCATTTGAGATACTCTCTATTAAAGTTGTTATAATTTTATGTGTTATTTCTGTCATATGTGGTTGAAGAGAAGTAAAACAACTGTGAGGAAATTTGCTTGTGCATACGCAGGGCATGTGTTTAATCACATTTCTGTGAAATTGTGTTTAATCACATTTTGAGCACTAATGCTTTCTCTAAATTATTTATCTTTGAAAGTTCAGTTGTATTACTGGAAGACATTCTACTTAGCATGTAGGGAAATACTTCTTACATTCGTGTTTATAACAATTTACAAGAGGTCCAACTGAAATCTTCAGGGCTGTAATATCAGAAAGCTAGGACTTGTGCTTGAGCTTTGTGGACCGTGTGTGCATTCTCAGGATAATTCATAACTTGCCCTTCCAGCTTTATTTTTCTGAGCCTAGAGAGTTTGAGGGCTCTCATTTGTATTTGTGGACTGGTTACTCATGTGCTGGTGCCTTGCAGAAGATAATTGTTTTGGAAGGAATAGCAAGAGTTTTAGACCATGCCTTTACCCAGGGCAAGCTCAGCTATATTTGTGTCACTGCTGGTAATCTTAGTATGACTTATTTTTAAAGCTGTCCCATATATGTGTTAAGCTCCTGTTGACTTTGAATGAAATGGAATAGGTAGTGCCTTCTCCTTTGTTGTCCCCATTTCCAGAACAGGAAGAGTAACCAGGAGAGAGTTGTGGCTACAGCCTACCTCAAGAACAGCTGGATTAGGAGTGTGTCTAAACAGTTGCGCAGAAAAGATAGCGTAGATCCATTTATTCTGCACCTGCTGCATGCAGCAGGTCTAGTTAAATGATGTGGCCCTCTACCTTTCTCTTGCTGCCACAATGAGGTGCCTGGCCTGTGCACATACAAGATAAATCATCACAGATTTAAGCAGGCAAGCGTGTAGTCCCAGCTGCTTGACATCCTGAGTTCTGTGCACAGCATGAGTACGTAAACAATAACAAAAAAAAATAGAAAAAAAGCCAATGCGTCTTGTTTTTTGCAGACTGCATCTACACATTTACATTAGGAGTTACATGTCTAGTTTACGTTAGAAATGTCAGTAGTAATGGAACTCTCTTGCCTTTCTAGGATCCAAATGGTCTTACCCAGTACTATTAAGAGGCATCGTGTCAGTCCTTACTTGCAACTTTTGTGTCTGCAGAATGGTTATGGTTGTGTTTTTACTAACAAACTCATAGTTAGGAATGTTTTTTTAAGTAGTTTCTCAGTATTAATGAATAAATAGTTACTTCATTTTTTCAGACCTCCATCATTTGTAGTAGTAATGTGATTTACAAAGGTTTGCCTGAAAAATATATATATTTTTTTCTAGTGCTAACTTGCAGATTTTAGGAAGAAGGCTATATTTTTTCCCCCTCAAATTTGTAGAGAAGGTGGAAGTGGCTTGGGACTTGACAGCGAATAGCTTGTTCTCCCTCCATTCCTTACACCCATTAAGGACAGTGATGTTTGAAAAAGTCTGGGTAGGCTGCTGTGCTGCTTGATATAAGAGAAGGTGATCTATTTTTCTGAGTAGTACGATATGATGAAATGTGTGTATTTGAGATTTGCCAGCAGCATTTGGAACAGGCACTTGAGCTTTTGAGGTCATATGGGATGTTTTGAAAATCTACAAGCTCTGCAGTACGTGTGATTGCATGCATAGAAGTTAGAATCAACAAATCTTACATTCACAATTTCAGACCTGGTATTTTCACTGAATTATAAGGATGTGTTAGCTGTTCTCACTGGACAGTAATCTATTTGAGATTGTGCTTCAGGAGCTAATAGCTAGTAGATTGTATTGTGTATATGTTCACTCAGTTCCTTGACCTTGTTCTATTGGTGCTTGGTTCTTAGTCTGTGTGGTAGTTAGTCTGTAGTGAGACTATAACCATTAAGTTAAATATTTGAGGCAATTTTCTTGTACTACTTACTGAACAAGACAGCAAATGGCAAGTCGCAGTTAAGCCTGTATCAAACCTCTGTCTACTTGATCCCAAATAAAGTTTTTGACAGCATATTAACTTAATGTATAAGCATTCTCAAATGATTTTCCTCCTTGGAAGCATCATTGCTGTTGAAAAGTAAAGGGTCTCATAGCATTAATTAGTTGGTTTAATAGCCTGGCAGAGAGCAAGCCTTCTAAACTCACTGCCTTTGAAAGGGAGTTGAGGGATTAACGTAGAGATGCTTTCTTGACCAAATGTATGTATGGCACCAGAGTGGTATAGAACTATTGGAACAGTCAGCAAGATGTTGAGAACATACGTATTGCAGCAAAACTGTACTTTAAAAACAAGAAATCAAGAAGGGAACAAAAATTGAAATAGGATTTTTCAGACATTGTTTGTAAGCGTTGCATATACCTCCTGCAATGGTTTCCAGTCTTTTTCATTGAGAAACTAAAGCTGTGTGTGAAGGAACCATCTTAATACAAACTGTGTTCATAAAATTCCATGTAAAGAATGGAAGAGGAAGGTTATACAGGATATCAGGGCTGCTTTGAAAGATTTGTAGTGATGACTTGCATATTTAGGTGTGTTCTCAGGAGATGACCAGTTAATTCAAATTAGGTCTCCCAAAGGAAAAGATGTATCTTGATCCCAAGTGGAGTATAATAATTAGGGGAAAATTCTTTCAGTCTTTAACTGGTGAGCAGTGCAGAAACATCTCTCTGACACTGGGTGGTAAAGAACGTAACAGGCCAAAACACTGTAAGAAAATGAAATAGATATATACAGATTTCTTTTAAAAATTTAATAAAAAGAATTAATGTGTGGTTTATAATCCTCTCTATAGAGGAAGGACTACATGGAATTGTAAGCTGTACAGCTTGTGGGCAACAGGTGAACCATTTTCAAAAGGATTCAATCTATAGACATCCTACACTGAAAGTTCTTATTTGTAAGGTATGTGGTAAACAGTTATACAGTTTGTACTGTTTGTTTTTGTTTGAAATGTTGTATTAGTCGATTTGGGTGGGATTTTTGTGGGAGTAGTTCTTGGGTTTTAGCTTAAAAACCTTTCAGTCATCAACTGTTATAATTAAGGAAACTAAAGCAGAAAGCAACAAAAAATATTTTGTATACCCCAGTTAAACTCATTGTGATTTCTCTTTTTATTTGTAAAGTTATTTGTACAGTTTTAAGACTAGAGTGTTAGTGATGTTAATCGGTCTGAAATTTCTGATACTTATAAGAACAAATTCGATTGTGGATCTCCTGGTAAAGCGCACTGTTTGTAAAACAACATCAGAGTAACAAGTAGAAAGGTAGCTTCAAAGCCATCTCAGTTTCCCTGACATACAGATCCAGGACTGTCATAATTTATGGCAACCTCTGTAACGATTATCTGGTCTATAGCCCTAAGCTACCATCTGGATCTTCAGCTATGTAGCTTATGGTGGCTTCAGTTAGGTTGTAAGTCGCCGGCAATGCAAGAGATGAGGAGCAGGGGAGGAAGAAACTGGCTTTGCCTCCTGTTGCAGAGACCTGCCTTTGGATTTTCAAGGAGACAGAGATCTCTCTATTACATGTCTCTATATCTGTAGAGATTCTGTATTTATAAAGATAACTCTGAAGATACAGAGATACAAATTTGTGTGTATTTAGCATTCCCCTTCTCTCCTCCTGCTTCTCCCCCAGGTCCCAGATAACGTCAGGCATTCGGCTGACATACTGTCTCAGATGTGTCCATATAGTCTAATATTCTGGCTCATTTCTTCTACTTATTCTGGCTCGTTTCTTTTATAAAGCATGCTTCAGGAAAATTAGCTTTCAGGATGACTGTTTTCAATCTCCATTAGAGTCCTAACTCTTGTTCCAAGACTTGAGATTCATTGATATGTAACTGTACAAGTTTGTGGGGTATGTGCAAATATCCAGTTCAGTTTTGAAACTTGTTTAGGTTGTTGGGTTCCCTAACAGCTCTTGACTGAGTTCTGCTAATTAATGATGTCATTTGTTGTTTCCCATAAATTTTCTGTCTCTTCTTAAATGAACATGGCCATACGTTAATGTGTGAGAGAGGAATGGAAGTCCCTGATCTGCATATTCTGTGTCTTCCATGTATTCTTTCCTCCTGCTTAGGTAAAAAGCCCTAGACTTTTCAGTTTTGTTTCAGAAACTATTTTCCTTTGACGCCAAGTATACTGCCAAGAGTCTAAACAACAGCTTATATCGTTGGCTTTTTTTGCTGTTTGGGTGGTGTATAACTCTGTATTCCAGATTAAGGGACATCACTTCAGGTGCGGAAGTCTCTTCTGCATTCTGAATTCACTGGGTGTAAGGGCAGAATTTAGCTGATAGCTTGGATTAATCCCTAGAAGTAGAAGTAGACCTTCAAGTTTAGGAGAACTTCCTTTACCAATGACTGGAAAATGACTTGAAAAATGTGATTTAAAAACTCCAGCACCTGAAGCCACTGCTAGCTGAGTTGTGTGTATTATTTTCCTGTTGTTAGCAGTTTTTCAGTTGAAATGCTTATCTGCACCTGGAAATTAAAGCCTTTGATGTTAACATCGGGATGAATACAGAAGACCTTTTTATTTAAAATCTTACGGGATCGATCAGTAAATAACATAGAGCTGAAAACTAATTTACGTAGGATTAAGTGTATCAGGGAGATGTGGTTTTCTTCACTGTGTTGTTGATGTCCCTAGAATGTAGGCAGAAAACCTTTCCGAAATTGGAAGACAAACATTCAGTTCACGTTCTAGAATATGCAAATATGCAGCCATCAAACAAAAGCCTGTTAAGTAACTTTCAAATAAACCTGGAGCTACCTAAATAATTCATGATTTAGGACCTATTGTACCTATGATTTTTTTTTCTTTTTAGATTAATAATAAATGTGAAAAGGTTAGAATGCTGAATACCTTTCAGTTGGTGCTTTTAATGGTCTGCTCCTAGTGCATGTTGAAATCATGTGGCTTACTGGAGTGCATCTGAGATTGAATAAAAAATTCCTTGTTCTGTCTTTCATTATAGACTTGCTACAAGTATTACATGAGCGATGACATAAGCCGTGATTCAGATGGAATGGATGAACAGTGTAGGTAGGTATATAGAAACTGAGTAACACCCCCAGCTCTTGTTTTCTTTCTCTTGCCTTAATGAAATTGATGGATAAAGACTAGTACAAAAGAGCTTTGATTAACAGTTGTTTCTTACTAAGAGGATTTTTGCAAATATTTCAGTTACTTTTAATAATGAACAAGAAAACATTTTATAAAGAAATCTAGTAGTAAACACTTGCAAGAC
Source organism: Oxyura jamaicensis (assembly GCF_011077185.1). Classification (NCBI taxonomy): domain Eukaryota; kingdom Metazoa; phylum Chordata; class Aves; order Anseriformes; family Anatidae; genus Oxyura; species Oxyura jamaicensis. The sequence goes on along the minus strand of NC_048896.1, from coordinate 16,919,195 downwards.
AACACATGCTATTTTAACTAAATAGCGTCTACCATACAAATACTTCAGTGCAAAGCTGGGGATAGAATATGACGTTTTAAGCCTTGTGAGACTTTATTTTTAACTTTGTTTTTCCAGATGCATCTCCCACTTTTGAAATAAAGTATTTTTATTGTCTATCTGCCAAATATTTAAATGAATAATCCAGTCAAAATTCTGCAGTTTGTGCTGCTTGTGAGCTTTCCTATCAGTCACTTTTCAGGTCTTCATTGAAGACCATGCAATCTATATGCAGCTGATTTTTTTTTCCTATGTATGTGCACTAGTAATATACCAGTTAAGTCTAGAAAGATATTGAGGCTGATTATTTTGCTCTAAAACAGAAGAGAAAAACTTCTCATAAAGAACATGGAAAATAAAATTTAATTAGTTCTGTTTTTGCGATTAAGATGAGTGCTGAAAGTGTTTGGATATTTCTGGCCCTTTCAGCTTTTTGAACTGTTAGTTGAACAGTTTAATATTCTGACTTTCTAATTCAGTTGAATGCTTTTCAGTCATGCGTTTCTTAATGTTTATCACCTGAATTCTTAAAGTGTAGATTCATTATCAAATAGTGAAAAATACGTAAACTTCTCAAATATGTGGCCTTGATTATATGGAGATAAGACTTTCATATTCCTAACATCTCGTTTCAGGTGGTGTGCTGAAGGTGGAAACTTGATTTGCTGTGACTTCTGCCATAACGCCTTCTGTAAAAAGTGCATTTTGCGCAACCTGGGTCGAAAGGAGCTATCAACTATACTGGATGAAAATGATCAGTGGCACTGCTATATTTGCCATCCAGAGCCTCTATTGGACTTGGTCGCTGCTTGTGACAGTGTCTTTGAAAACTTGGAACAGTTACTGCAGCAAAACAAAAAAAAGATCAAAGTGGAAAGTGAAAAAAGTAAAATATACGACCACACAGTGAAATTTTCTCCAAAGAGAAATAATTCAAATTGCAATGGTGAAGAAAAAAAACTAGATGATTCATATTCAGGTTCACTGACATACTCTTACAAAGCACTAATGGTGCCAAAAGACATGCTTAAAAAAACAAAAAAACTGGTTGAGACTACAGCAAATATGAATTCTAGCTTTGTAAGCTTTTTGAAAAAGGCTGCAGAAAATTTAGAAATAAGCCCAGCTGTGCAGCTTCGTCAGCTAAAAGCTTTTAAATCTGTGCTGGGTGACATCAAAAAATGTCACCTGGCACTAGAAGAAGGTCTGAACCTGGAGATTCAAGCTTTGGATATTAAAATCAAAGAGAAAAATACCAAAGAGAAAAAAACTGACATTAGATCAGAAAAAAATGAGGTGAAGAAAGATGAAGGAAAGGAACATGCGGCATTAAAAGAGGATGACACTGTAAAGAAGCAGAAAAAAGTTGTATCGGAACAGCCTGACAATGAGCCAATGGATCAAAGCGTTCCAACAATGGAACAAACAGATAACAAACGTGCAACTGGCGAAGAGAAAAAGTCTGGCACAAATGAAGAACCTCAGTATGAACCTAATAGTACGGAGGCTTTAGACATGGATATAGTGTCTGTTCCCTCATCTGTTCCTGAAGATATTTTTGAGACTCTAGAATCTGCTATGGAAATTCAGACTACAGCGGATGAGCAAGGCAGTGGAAATGCAGGAACAGATCACGAGACTCTAAATTCAAATATGAAATCAAACACTCCTTTGAAAGATACCAAAAGTGGAACTAAGTTAAAAGCTTCAGCTAAGGGAACAAAGGAACTGATTGTAAAACTGACTCCTGTTTCCCTTTCGGAGTCTCCAGTTAAAGATGAAGACAGCAGTCTCGAGAAGGGAAGTAAGGATGTTGATGCAGTACCTACAGCAGAAAAATGTGACTCTGTAAAACAAAATCATAACGCTGGCAGTGAACGTTCCACAGAGAATGAAACCGTCTCACTTGCGGAGGAATCTGATCTCAGGAGATCACCCCGTGTGAAGACCACACCTCTGAGGCGCCAAACAGACATGAATCCTTTAACGTCAAATTCGGAAGAAGATAGCAATGACACGTGTAATGAAAAACGTAAGAGAAAATCATCAAAACAGCCAAGGAGGAAAAAAGATAAAAGAAACTCTTCCGACAGTACTGTTGATGGTCCTAGTCCTAATAAGCTTTCTAAATCAAAAAAGGCAGATATATTAGATAGCTCAGATTCTGACGAGATGCCAGCTGTTCTTAAAGAAGTAGCTATGATGAGTCGCAGTTCTTCAGATATTGATAGCAATAGCGAAGCACTAGCAAATGATCAGAAGCCTTTAAGTGTTCTGAAGAAAGAACCGGCAAAGGATGAAAATGGAAAACGAAAAAGAAAAAGTTCCAGTTCTGGATCAGATTTAGATGCTAAAAGGGGCAAATCTGCCAAAAATTCTGCTGCTGCAAAAAAGAAACGACAGAACTATTCAGATTCTTCAAACTATGATTCTGAGTTAGAAAAGGAGATAAAAAGCTTGAGTAAAATTGAGTCTGCAAAAAAAGCTAAGAAAAAATACTCCAGAAAAGACGACAGTTATGATTCCTCAGAGGAAGAGCAGAAGAAGAAAGTTAGCAAGAGGAAGACAAATCTGAAGAAACAGAGAGGTAAATCTTCTGAAGATGATGCTGCTGACAAGTCAACCCCAGAGAAGGAGATTAATCATTCTTCTGAAGATAAAAAAATAAGAGTGGGGTCGGATGTTAAGGAAGGGGTAAGCACAGACTTGGAAGAAAAAGCTGTAAAGGGAAAGCAAGACGAGTCTTCTGATGTTGAGAAGTCTTTACTGGAGAAAGAGGAGAGCTCTCCTAAAGGTGTAAAGTTAAGTGAAGTTAAGAAAAATAAGGATTTGAAGAAAAAAAAGGCACAGGAAGATTCCTCTTCAGAGAGTGCTGAGAAGCATGCAAAGAAAGAACAGAATTCGGATTCTCCAAAAGAGAAATTCAAGAACAAAAAAAGGTTAGAAAGAAAAGAGAAGAAATCTGAAAATTTGAAAAAGAAAAGCTTCAAGAAAGAACATGATGATTCCTCTTCTGATGTCGAAAAGTCGTCCCCAGAGAAAGGAAGTTGCAATTCTTCTGAAAATGACAAAACTAAAAATGAAAAAACAGCAAAAGAAAAGAAAAGGATGAATTTAAGAGAGAGAGTGTCTAAAAGAGTACAGATCGATCTGTCTTCCGATGCTGAGAAATCTCCCCTGAAAGAGGAGAGTTCTTCTGAAGATGCTGTGCGGAATAAAAAACAACGTGAAACTAAAGAAAAGAAAAAAATAAGTCACAAAAAGAAAATCACCAAGAAAGAACAGAATGACTCATCCTCTTCTGATGAGGAGTCTTACGAAAACAATAAGAAAAAGATTAAAAGAGGGTCAGTGAAAGAAAGTAAAAAGAATAACTTAAAAGAGAAAAAGAAAATGTCAAAAAAGGTTGTTGTCACTTCTTCATCCTCATCTGATAAGGAAGAAAATGATGAGCAGAATTCAACAGGTGATGGAAGCAGTGATGAGCAGAAAATTATGCCAGTGACTGAAAATTTAATGCTGTCTGCTGGCACAGGATTTTGTCAGTCATCAGGTGTGCAAAGATTTCCATCTCCGCCTATTATTAACATATGAATGGAGGAAATTTGTAAGAGTTGGGTAACGTTTTACTAATCCAGCAGTGAAAATATTCATGAGCAAGCAAACGTTTAAAAGTTTGTAGCCACTTCGGGTTTTCTGATGCTGATTTTAGAAGCACCATTACAATTTATTGTGGTGGTTGTCGCTTCTGGAGTAAAGGATGGCAATGGGTATCTTCAGGAAATGGAGAGACTGGAGAAGCTGTCATAGTCATAGGTCATGGGGTCATAGTCTAACCCCAGCAGGTATTTCCTTGCCGCAAGGCTTTCGAAAGCCTATCTGTTCTTTAGGGTTGCCTCAGTACCGTTTTGCAGAAGCTAGTTTTAGGCAAGGAGGTATCTGTTCAACTGCAATGACGTTTGGTTATGCAGTGGAGATGACTCAAACCTGCGGCATTAGAGTATGCATCTGAAAAACCAAGTAGATAGTTCCTCATGAGACCCATGGGGCATCAGAGCACCTGTTAACAGAAGTGTCACCAATTAACGTTTTCATAGCAGGTTTCATAGTAATAATTGTTTTTTTTTTTCCTGCCAAGATAAACTGCTTCTTCACCAATGTCTGATGTCTTTAGGAAATTAATAGAAATTCAGAACTGCTGAATTTGAGTGCTTAGCTGTAGAGAACATAAAAAGGAAGGGTAGTTTTCACGCTGCTGAACACCACAGGTGTTCTTAGGAAATTAATCTGCAACTAAAAAAACTGTAATCTCTTTGTTATTTTGATTACAATGACAGGGAAGTTGTTTTCTACTTGCTTCTGATGATGTTTCATAGAACTTTCTGTACGTGACTTCACTGTAACTGTTGGCTCGGATACTTCCAGTCATTGGTGACACTGCAACTAACCAATGGATAAAACAGTGATGTATTTGTGAAGGTAGCAGAAGGGACACGGTGGCATTTTGGCTTTCCCGGGACACCTCTGTAGACAGACACTTCTAAGTATTACTGCTGAGCGTAAAAGGAGTTTATTTTTGTGAGGATCATTTCTAGGGAGAGAAAAATTAAAATTTTATACATAAGACATCATGTTCTTTTTTTCCTACCAACTTGACGCCCACCCATTTCTTCATGGGGTTATGTTGCAATTTAGTTTCTGGGAAGCTGTTAATTTTTAAAGATGCAAAGGTTGCTTTTCATATGCTTCTTTGGATTCATGACCCTGTAAGAAAGCAAAGCCTGATTATTTTGTATTCAGTACAAACTCAAGCTTGAGTATTTTGCATCATCATGGAATAACAGATGGAAAATAACTGTCTTAATCTGCATGTTATACTGCCCTGTACTGAGCTTGTATCAAGGTCTTCTGATGGAGTAAGTTTAGTTGAATCTCTGCGTATAGTGCTGGGATTTTCAGGGATTTTCCTTGACAGCTTCCAAAATGTGACACCACTGCTGAGGAAGACTGCAAACAGTGAACTCTTTGCATAGGAATGGACTAACACTCCCTACAGATACACAATTGATTGTACTCTGACAGTAACCCATACGCAGCAGCTCTCAGCATCGCTGGATCGTCATCAAGTAGGCTGAGGGTTAACAGCTTACAAATGAGAAAAATGAGACGGGGATGTGGGATGACTGATAGGAGAGTAAGTCTGAGAGGGAACTGAGCAGCTTAGCCTGGAGGGTCAGTGCTAAAGCTGGGGAATCTTCACTGCTGCCTTCTGACTTCCCTATGGGTGCTATAGAGAAGGCTGAGCCAGATGCACAGCGAACGGATGGGAGGCTAGATACAAGTTGCATGCAGCAAGGAGAATTCCAATTAGACACTAAGAAAAAGTTCTTCGCACAGAGGATGGGCAAAGCCTGAAAGTGGTTGCCCTATCAAATTTTGGAATCCCCAGCCTTGTAGGTACTCAAGACTTGACAAAGCCCAGAGAAAGTTGGTCTTGCTTTGCAGTTTGCTCTGCTTTGGGGAAGGGAGTGGGAGATGATGATTTGCAGAGGTCTCCTCCAGCCTTGTTTGTTGTATCACTCTATGAGAAGCCAACTTGATTACATTGCTTTATGAGGAGGCAAGCTTGCACTTACTCCCAGTTTACTTTAGGTTTACTTCTGTGTTTGAACAAGCTCAAGTTGTTGAGTGAATGAGACTTAGAATCTATTTTAACCAGCAGGATACTTCTATTTATCCAAGCCTGAGATTGAGGGACTTCTCTGATCACCTCTTAACCAGATGTCTGACAGGACCATGTAGTACTAATTCCAGGACAAGGGTGTGTTGAAACAACTGAGAGCAAGCCTTTTGCAGCCTAATTTTGGTCTGCTCCCGACAGGTAGAAAATGCGCTGTAGAAATGAACAAGGGGATCTCAATTGATTAGGATGTTAAGGTTTCTCTTTTCCCAAATACTTAAAATTACTATCTAGAAGGTTTGACTTGCATGCAGGTCAGAGAAAAGAACGTGGGAGGGCCTGGGGGTGTGCTAGAAATAGTGTGCTATCTGAATTTCTTTCAGTTCAGCTAGGAGGGTGCGGAGGAACGAGGTGTCACGTTGTGCTAGTCTTTCCCAGTTTGCGTTGCATTCAGTGTCCTGTGCTGTTATTTTTGCCATGCTTTGCATCTGAGACGATAACCATGTTGTACAGCTGAGTTCTGATCTTTACTGTAAGGAGAACGTTTATTTTTCAAAATAGGTCTTCACAAATACACAGCAAATGTATGTGCGTTGTCTTTGATAGAAAGGAAGAACAGGCAAGGATTATTGTTCTCAGATAATTCTTAATAGCAGCAAGGCAGATGAGAAGGTTAGTAAGTGATTTGCATTCTACTATATTCTGTATAGTATATATATATATTCTTTTCAGCTTGTGCAAATTCAGTGGCAGAGCTCCTGAAATGGAGCTAGTAACTTCTTGCAGTTAGGAAATGAAGTTCTGTAACTGGAGTATCCAATATTTATGTGTTTTAGTGTAAAAACAATAAATAAATTCATAGTATATAATGAGGAAACAATTGCTTGTTGTGTGTAGTAGCAAAAATAATGTGGTAAAAAGGGCTACTTGAAAGGCTAGGTACTTGTACTAATAAAAGTACTTACTTGCATTGTCCAGATAGCTTTTTGGTTATATAGTGAAAAAGTTGTGGTGTTAACGAGCTATTTGTATGTGGGAATTCTTGATCATAGAATTATAGAACGGTTTGGGTTGAAGGGGACCTTACAGATGCTCTAGTTCCAGCCTGGCTACCATGGGATGCCTCGACGGAGCCAGTAGTTCACGTGCTGTGTTGTTTATGGCTGCTTTTACATGTCTCAAGTGTTTTCTTATTTTGTTTGCTTTTTTCCCCTTCCTCCCCCAGGAGATGAGGGAGACCCTAAATCAAGGGCTGTTCCAATGGAGGAGGAGGAAGATGATGATGATGACGATCCTGAGAATAGGTATGATTCCATCCATAAGGACTTAAAAAAGATTATAACACACCCTAGGCGTGGGCGCAAACCGGCGCAACGGAAGAGCAAGCAGGTTGTAAAAACCAGGACTGCCTGCCTTGTAAAGACTCGCTCACAGGCTTCCCGCAAGTTTGAACAAGGGGCCAGAAAACAGAGGCCAAAATCCAGAAATGCAAAGAAAGTATTTAGAAGTGCTAGCTAACACACCTTGCATAGGGTGTGTTATAAACGCACTGCAGCACTGTCCATTTTATGTTCCCATTGAAAAATGTGGGTTTTGTGACAAGTGTTTTCGTTCAGGCAGGTCTAAAACCTACTTCTGACAAATGTGAATTTCAGCTAGTGAGTAGAAGGTAAAAATTTGCATCTGTGCAATATGCAGTGCTGAGATCTTTACAGATTGAACTTGGTTATTGCTGTTCCCTAATTTACCTTTCTTATTTGAAACGTCTTTTCTCAATAAAGAGAAAACTGTAGAGAAAGCAGTATTACAGATACTTTCAGCTGTTAATTAAAATGAGTTTTTAATCCATTAAAGAAAAACTGAAGTCACTGATGTGTTAGCTAAGGACCTGATTCTACAAGCACTTGTGCATAGGGTATCAAAGAGACTAAGTATGCATATACATTTTTAGTCTTGCATAAGTGTTCTCAGATGTGTGGCTTATGTATTGCTTCAGTTCGAGTTCAATAAAAACAAATTATGTAATATATAGTTAGTTTATTAAGACATGTCATGTTTTACCAATATCATTGTAGTTACCACAATTAGCCTGGCTAGAAAATGTAAAAGCTTCATTTCCTAACGAGTGAATGCACAACATAAAGTATTGCTCAGTTACGAGCTAGAGTTTGATCTTTGAACTTACTGTAGTTAGACTAAAGAGCTGTTCAACAAATTTTTATACAGTATTTCAGAAACTGATTTTTTTTGCCATATAGCATGTATGGGACCAGCTTTGTAGCTTTGCACAATTGCTGATGGAGTCTTTTTCTGCTTCTGAGCCTTACTAGTTTAGAACACGGTATCTTTGTTTCACGGAGTTGTATCTTTTGGTATATGGCTGAAGTAAATTTTAAAAACACTGGTTTATATCCTTTACGGACCTCAGTTTGGCATCAGAATGGTGCTGATGATGTAGTTTCAGTCATCAAATTTAATCAATTTAACTTTTAAAGAAAGATGCTCTTTAGGGTCTTGACAGCACAGGGTCATAAGCAGAACGTGTAAGCAATGGTAATACAAGTTTTTTTTTTTTTTTTATGATGCTTTAATTTCAGTCCTGTTTAGATTTTTTTTTTTCTTTTTTTCTTGTTTCTTAAGTGTTTCTGGTGGATAATTAAGCCAATACACTTTGTCAAAGTTCAGTGTTCACAGTACAAATGCTACTGACAGACCTTCACCATTAGTTTAAGAGTTAACCCAACTGCTAACGAACAAATCGGTACTACCAAATTAGGTTCTAAAAATCAGTTTCTGTAATTTCTTTTAAAGCTGAATATTTGTTTAAGTTTATATTTAGGGAATATTTTGAATATATATTTATGATACGGGGAGGTATTTTGTCAATAAACCGTTTTGTCAACCTTCAGACATGTTAACTGGTAACTGCAGTCTAATTTTACATTCAGCATGCAATGTACTTAGCACCAAAATCAGAGAGATAAAATGTAAAAAGATGGAACAAATTTCCAGAAGTTAAAAGCTTGTTTTTCTGTTTACTCAACACAAAGTGTTTAAATAGTTTACCTACTATTCAGATAAGTTGCCTATTTTCTTCCAGGCCAAAGAGGGTATGTAGTACCTACTGGGTATTTGTAGCGTGGGAGCTTTCATGTTTGCAAGTCTCTAGTTTAGATGTTCTGTTATTTGCATACCTTTGGATGTGCATGACATGAATATTAAATAGTCTTGAAATCATTTTTGCCAAAATGCAATATCCAAGTGGGTCATAATATGACAGACAGTGCTGTATGCTTTCATCTTATGTTGTGTAATTATCTATTACTGGTCCTTCTGATCTTTTAAATGGTACTGTTTCATATGTTTGCAGTAGTTTTGTTTATTAAGAAGTAAATAGTGTATTTAATGCAGAATGCCTTTAAGTATGTGATGGATGCAATAAATTTTTGTAAAACATTTTTCTTGTCCAAGCATTTAATTTAATACAACTCTGACAGCTTGAAAATCAGACTGTTTCAACAAAGACAGTACAGAATTTAGAAGAAGGTGTTTGGCAGTTTTGACTTTTTTTAAAACATGTGTGACGTTATATCCAAACATTCATGTCCCAAAGTATGTTTTAGATGGATTTAAATTTCCACTAATGTACCAGCAGCCCATTTAAAGCAGGAATGCTCTAGTTGAAAGAAAGGTGGCTTTTATTAGCCACATGATGTGGCTTTTTTCTTTTTTGTCCTCAAAGGCTTATTTTGGGCAACTTTATTTCTACATATAATTAGTAGGTATTTATGAACACTACGTGTGAGTTGATATCTAATTGGTAATAATACATCACATTTAAATAATGTTTTAAACTCTTGAAAATTACTTTACAATGTAGCATTGTCTCATCAAGGTTTTTGACAAGCTACGACTCCATCATATTGGCACTCTAAAATTCATAAACAAGAATGGTGCAAATTATCCTGTGGACTTAACTCCACGTCACGAGAGGCTGCACCTACTATTCCATTTTTGCTGAAATGTCTGAAGGGTCATTTAAGGTAGTCCTGTGCTGTGAATAAGCAACTCCTAGGTCACTTCCTATGTGCCTCTTTTTTTTCAAATGGTATTTTCCTTTAGTGTAAGTTAGAAAATACATGGTAACCAATTCATTTATGAACTTGTATTTTCAGTATCGTTCTTACAAAAGTGTAGTGCATTTAAATAAGGATTTATAAAAAGTTAAACATACGTAATTTTATTCTAGAGATGGTGTATATGTCCTGGTGGGATTATAGCCCCATTCTTTAAGGCACTGCGTAAAGTTGGAAAAATGTCCTCCTTACAGATTTACCATATGTTTAGATAAAAATGGAGTGGGTCTGGGCAGCAGGACGTGCTCAAGATTGCAGTAGCACTGTGGCAGAAATGAATGAAAAGGGGTTTTCGCTACCTAAAGTCCTGTGCTGGAGGTCATGCAGCTCTGTGCTTTTTCTCATTTTATATTCTTTGTAGTGTTCAAATCTGGTAGGCCAAGAATATGTTCTAAATCCTTGACACAAGTAAATATTACAGTATCTTTTGTTTTTTATGGGTTTCTCTCGGAGAACGGGAAGGGAGGAGCTCTCACACTACCATGACTTTTTTTTTTCTTGCTACTTGCAGTTTGATGTTCCTGCAAATGTTAAATCAAGAGCATTCCATTTCCTTGCTTGGAAACCCGGTCACTTTAAATGGTTTTACATCTTAAAATAGAAATGTGCTATATTATTCTGAGCGACATATTTTAACTTGAAAACAAATTCCTCGATTTCAGTACTCAATTTCCTCTGTATCATTTAAGCCATTTGTTACATCAGTCATTTATCAGATGCATTTACAAGGGTTAATCTCTTTGGTCCTAATATTGCTTACACGTTTAATTCTAATCAGTTTTGTGGTTACATTAAAAGTAGGAATCTTTTAAATTCTGAACATGTCTGAACAATGTGTTACATTTTTTGCCCAACATCATATCAGCATCGAAGAGAACGTAGGTTTTTTTGCTAAGCAAGCAGTTCCATTTCCGTTTGATTCGAAGGGGTTGAATCTTTATCCTAGCTAAAAATATGTATCTCAGAGTATAAAAGCATTAACTTTTTAATCAAGGTTATGATAATTAATTAGAAACTAATAAGCCTGCCCAGTCAGAAGAGATGAACATGATCGGTGGTTATGAGGATGATCAGTAGGTAAAGAGCAGCATCTTTTGTTTATGGACACTATATTTTATGCATGGTTTTTTTTGGGTGAATGATGCATTTGTGGTTAATTGTTTTCTTAATCATTTTGCGGAAGTAAAGAGCAAATAAAAATGCCCATCTTCTCTTGCTAAGAACCAAAGTCGATCTTTGTTTAACAATAAATGATTTTTTAAAGGTGACTTGTATGAAAGGTAAGTATCATTATCCACATTCAAGGTTTGTTAATTTTGCGAATACAATCGAGCACGATGTATGAAGTTAGTCAGAGGCAGTGTTACTAGGCTGTACTTTCAGGATTTCGTTGGAAAATTTTGCAATTCTTTTTAGTTTTGCTGCTTTTATCCTCTAGCCAAACAAAACTTTGGTGATATTCTTGGTGGTTTTTAAATGAGAAAATTGACCAAGCTGCTTCTGTCTCCATTTCCTGGAGTAGGATTTGGTGTTGATAGTTCATGTGAAAAGCTTTCTAAAAACGCCAACCGGTGGCATTTCAAGCAATTTCAACAGAAAGTTCTTCAAACCATTAAAAGATGGAAGAAACATAGTCTTAATTTGTTATATTCACACGTTGTGGTGATTATTTTAAAAATAAAAAGGCAGTCCCTTTTCCAAATCCTCTGGAAGGACCTAATGCAAAAACTTTCAGAAGAGGATGTTATTTAGCTATGGACTTCAGTAAGTGTTCACAGGGTTTACAATGTGATCTGTTGATATGTTGTAGAATCAAAAGCTTACCAAGAACATTGCATTTTAAAGTTCTAATCAACTATTTCAATTACTTCTTTGCAAGCCATTCCTACAAAAAGGAGGGGGAGGCGCAGAGGGGTGTTTTGGATGCTGGATGGTTTGTGACTCATTGAGCAATCTTAAAGGGCTTTGTGCTGTTTACTAAACCATTTTACTTCCATCTTTTAATAACAGCTAAGTATACATGAGCCTTAAAATCTTTCCAGAGAATATACTACTAAGCTAAAAACAGAAAATAGCATTAGAAGCGTATGGAAGGATGCCTTGGGAAAACTCCCTTGGACGGTTTTTGTTCTAGGATTATGTTACGTGCTACAAAATAAAATACAACATTCTTTAAAACGGATTTTATTGTCCTCCCATAACAGTAACAACTTCAGTTTTCTAATGCCTAAGAAACTGTATTTAAGAGATCGCTGTTCCTCCAGCAGCTCCAAGTGAAGTCTTGATGGTGGCTGAGTGTTGTGCGTTTGAAATGGTTGTTGACTGGCACAAACTTTCCCGTTCTGAACGTTGTGCATGCAGAATGCATTAATTCTCCTGAAAGGCAAGACAGACCAGATCTAACCTAGGAAAAAAAAATCATTTAACATGGATAACCACAGAATGAAAATTATAATATTTCTAATATTAATACAGGGAAGTCCTGCTTTTATTCTTTCAGGGCTTTTCCCTGTGGAAGTAAGTGTTCTCAGATAAGTTTGCTATTTTCCTATGTGTTTAATACATCATTTTATATTTTCCCTTGGATGTATATTCACACTGATTTTTTTTTTTGATTTGGTTTTTGGTTTTTAATGTTGCAAGAGCACATAAAGAAACCATTTTTCCAAAGTAACTTTTTGCATATTAGCAGGAAAACATTCTTGTGCTGAGATGAATGAAACTCTGGGAAGCTGAGCAGTTTGTGGAACAGGAAATAAGATTATTATATTCCTTGAAAGTTCAGGTCCCGTAATGTTTGATAAATCTCTTGTGTCATGCATATATATTTCTTGCTATATTTACTGTAAGGCAAGTGCTTGTAGTTACATGAGGGATTCAGTGTGTTTTTTCCCCCCAGGCACTTATTAGCTGTTCATATTCAGACATGATGAGTTGCATCCATTACTACAGCATCTCTTTTGCAATGGACTTGTCCTACACTTAGTATGGTAACCCAACTGAAGGCTAATTACGTAGATGTAGGGTAATAAATATATTTAAAAACCTGTGAATTAATGCATATCGCAGCAATCCTTTCTCTGTGCTTAAAACGTGCGTTCAGTGCTGCATTGTTTTTAAAACTTGTGCTGTTTAATGGTGTAAATTCAGTGCCTCGGGAAATTAAGGCATTTGAATCCCATTGATGTGAATCAATCAAGAATGATAACTTGACAGGGGGAAATGATTTGAGTACTAAGATTTGATCTTCGCCTTCTTGTTACGATTAGAATTCACGTAGGTGCCTGTCCCAGCAGAGATTAGAAGAGATGAGAATGGAAAAAATAGAGCAAACAGCCCATGAATACAATGAAATGTTTGTTTCTACGCTTTGTAACTATCTGCAGCCTTACTGTGAAGTATTTAACTTTTAACAAGCATGATACAGATCTGCTTTCTAAAAGCAAGTTAACACAATGTATTTATTTAACATGAGTTTTTGCTTTTATATCCTGTCTTATCACAGTGACTTTTCATCATATGTTTTTTTATTCAGCTTTCAAACCTTTTTGTGAAGTTCTGAATGGTATAGGATTACATTTATCGTTCATAGATTTGCTTGAACAATGGAATACATAGTTTTTTCTGTTTTACTTCAAAGAATTGCCAAGAAAATGCTTTTAGAAGAAATCAAAGCCAATCTTTCCTCTGATGAGGATGCATCTTCAGATGAAGAGTCGGATGAAGGAAAAAAGAAAACTGGAAAACAAAATGAAAACACAGCAGATGATGGTGAGCACCAAACGCATCTGGAAAAAAGTGGTGCTGTAGTGCCTGTCATAATTTCAAAGGTCACTTGAGAAATTATTAAAATGTTGTCAGTTTTCAACAACAAAAAACTGATGTTGCTTTCTGGTAGACAAATAAACAAAAGCCAGCTTACATGATCATGAGGATTATCATCCCTTTTACGGTTCTGAAAGTGGTTTTATTTATTTATTTATTATTATTATTTTTAATAGTCTTATTTTATAGCCAATTAAGAAATTCCGTGGGTTTGTGAGGAATATTCTGTGAAGAACAGTAAGATAGGCTAATACACAGGAGTGGTTTGGCTAACAGGTGTAGGCATTGCAACAGACACTTAGGTGCTCAGGCAATGTAAAATATGGTTTGAGGGAACAACTCTGTGTTGTTGTCTTTATCTTCCTGGAAAAGCAGAGAAATTAACCTAATTTTTTTCTGATGTTAATTCTTGCCAAATTTAAGAAAAAAAAATGACCACTGTGCGTGTTGTACTGACTCTTATCTCTGACAGAAGAGAATGAAAAGGAGGAGGATAATTCCGAATCAGATTCAGAGGAAGAAGACTCAAAGAAGCCCAGATACAGACACAGGCTGCTGAGGCACAAGCTGACAGTGAGTGATGGAGAATCTGGTGAAGAAAAAAAGGGGAAACCTAAAGACACAAAAGAAGGAAAGCGCAGAAATAGAAGGAAAGGTACACAATCCTAATGTTTCTGTCAAAAAAGTACTTCTATGAAATAACCCCATGTCAAAATGTAGAATTGACAGTGTCAATTTTTAATCTCTGTATAAGCTTCCTTGTGTATTAAATCTGAATTTATTTTTCTGTTTGATAAACAGTTTTACTTAAAATGTTAAACGTGCGTCCAGCAGGTTACAGCTCTTTACTACTGTATCCTTTGAATTGGATTAATCCTCTTGAGTCTTATGATATTAATCTTTAATAACAGTGAAACCCAGTAGATCTCACTTGTGAAAATCAATCTTGCCTTTTATGTGATTTCTCCTTTCCTTGACCCTTGTGTCATCGAAGAATTTCACCTGGTTTAAATGTTGTGAGCTTTAGCTGAACACTAGATGGCACTGTGAAGGGATGCCTGCCTTAGCTTTCTCATTTTCCTTGTTGCATGCAAGAGGAAAGAATTTGTCCACCCCTAACGTTTTGAGTCAGCTCTAAACTTGCTATGCCTGAAGAAACTTTAAGCCATAAACACAGTAATATAATTGCCCACCTTGTTAGTAAACTGTTCGTCTGCATCATGTGTGAAGTGTGATTATAAAATGACATCTGAAACATCTGAAAGGAAAGCTTTTATTTAGCTAAAAATAATATTTTCTTAAGTTCAGCGCTATTCCCCATTATGTTCTGTCCTCTTCAGTCACTGTCTCTGAAGCTTTCCAATACAATTCTGTTTGCTTATAAATCATGCTTAGATATTTTCACGCAAAAAACTTAGTCCTGTTGGCCTAATAAACTACCAGGACTCAGCTTTTCTGCTCTGTACCCCTTATATTGCTGATGCTGCTTCTTGGTATGTTCAGTGGGTCCAGTACTGTCTGAAATGAACTTTGACAGTGCTTGTTGACCTCAAACACTTTGTATGATTAGAAAATGTCATGTTGCTTACTTTGCAATAATATTCAACATGAAATCATACTTCATTTTTAAAGTGAGCAGCGATGATTCAAATGAATCGGAGTTTCATGAATCTGCTGTTAGTGAAGAAGTCAGCGAGTCTGAAGATGACCAGCGTCCAAGAACAAGGTAGAAATAAAACTTGGCTGTTCTTACCTTGCGTTCGGGTTTTGTTTTTGTTTTTCAGCCCTGCTGTCTAGGCAGTGAGACAGTAAAACCTAAAGACTTCTGGTCTTTTGTTATCTCTTAATTAAATTTGCAGCAAATGAGAGAATTTTGCATTTGCACCACAGCATTTGGTACATGGCAATTTGATAAGCCAGTAGGAAAAATTCAGCAAAACAAAGAGCATTTTTGTGCCAATTATGTCATTTGGGGAATGGTGGGTTGCAGTAGCGAACTGATATTTAATGAATCTGACCTTCTTCAGAGTTGTCTGGAATAGTCTGTTACTGTGTGTGTCCAGTGAGATGAGGGGGAGGAGAGGATTTGGAAGTAAAGCCCCGACTGCACAAAAGGAGTATATGTTCTGTTGATTAGCAGTGTAGTCCATGTAATTTTTTTATCATTGTTTGTCAATGAGGCAATCTGTTATTATTGTTTGTCAGTAAGACTGCCTTTATTATAGATCTGCCAAGAAAGCTGAGGCAGAAGAAAATCAGCGCAGTTACAAACAGAAAAAGAAACGGAGGCGTATAAAGGTTCAAGAGGATTCTTCAAGTGAAAACAACAACAAGGTACTGTATTGTGTTTTGAATTAATAAATGGGAAAAGGAGTTCCTCTTTTGTATGCCAATTGTTCAGGGATGTAGGTATCTCAAACAGCTCTGTACAAAGCACAGTAAAAAGTTAAAACTTTTCTCAACCTTAACTGTTAAAATTTGTAAACCAGCACTGCTATGGGCAAAAAACCCATTTCTCGTTTCCTGTTTAGCTGTTAATTTGGAAACAAAAAGCAAAACATCTTTCAAGTAAATGGAATTAAAATATATATATATATGACACGTAGTAGTTTAAGCTTTTTCTAGTAATAAGGTTTCTTTTCCAGTGCAGTGCTGATCTAGCAGCACTAAAACAGAAGAACAGTCCTTTATTAAGTCATTATTTGATACCATATGATAACAGTACCTTCAGTACTGCTTTTGCACAGCTGGGTTTATCTTTAATATCGCAGAATACCTTATAGGTAAGGTGCAACTTCTGTTATCATGCTGACTACCCATTTTAAAAAACAAACAAACAAGAAACAGAATCTTTTTTCCTATGAGCTAAACTCTACCAGCGTGTATTGAAATTGCTGAGAGCTTATCTGAAAATCAAGGATTTCATGGTCTGTGTCATAATTCTCGTGTTAATACTTTAATTTGTAATAGAGTAATTCTGAGGATGAAGAAAACGACGATTCAAAATCTCCTGGAAAAGGCAGGAAGAAAATAAGGAAGATTATTAAAGATGATAAGCTTAGAACAGAAACACAAAATGCACTTAAAGAGGAAGAAGAAAGAAGAAAACGGATAGCAGAAAGAGAACGGGAGAGAGAGAAGTTGAGAGAGGTATGTTCTGTTTTCATTGCAAAATGCTAGGAAGTTGAATTGCTGATGACATTTAAGATACCATATTTCTACCTCAATTTAATTTGATAAGTAATTTTTAAAGTACTTATATGTAGACTTGTAAGCCATAAGTTCAGTTTGTAGTTTGCAGGTAATGTTGCTGTTTTATTTAAGCCTACCGAGATCTTTAGAAAGCTGTTCCAGTTGCCTATTGCTTTACTTTTCCATGGGAAAAAGCAATCCCCCAAAGCAAGCTGATGATGCGTGGTAAAGGATTAAAGGTTTCTCTTTACTTAAATAATGACATCTGTTTTTGCTAAAGCTGGTGTTTGTCAAATGCTTGGCATTGTTCACTTGTATTCCTATGATGTACTGTTTCTGCTTATAGGTGATAGAGATAGAAGATGCTTCACCTCTGAAATGTCCCATTACAACAAAGCTGGTTTTAGATGAAGATGAAGAAACAAAAGAACCATTAGTGCAGGTTCACAGGAGTATAGTTACCAGACTGAAACCACACCAAGTAGATGGTAAGGAGAGATTTAAAACTTTTTTTTTTCTAATTTTATTTTTCTATACTGGCACAGTGTCATGTGCAATCTGAATTAGAATCATAAGAGAAACTCCTTGGCAGGCAAATACCAAAGCATTGTGTTTAATGTTCTATTTTGGAAGGTCTGAACAAATGAGATCACGAATAAATACATAGTTCTATTTTGCAAGCAAAGAGTCGTAGATATTTCAAGTTGGAAGAGGCTTTAGAATCATACAGCTCTCTGCACTGAAGCAGAATCAAATATAAGTTAACCATTCTGCTGAGGAGAATCTGATTGATTTTTACAATTTTCAGTGAGGATTTAAAAATCTCACAGTATTTTCCTGGCTTTCTCATCCAGAGTCTTTTTTCTGGTACTTGACATGACTTGACTGCAAATTAACCCAACTTCTTTTCGTTTTCTACTTTTAGTGAAGAAGGAGAAGAGAATGACCAATCATAGCTTTCTTCATAACTCATACTGTTCCTCTAAATTCCAGAAAGTTCATAATACATCTTTCCATTTTAGTGAGAATCTTCTGGGCTTATTACAGCTCTTAAAGGGAGGTGCCCTGAAGCAGACACAACAGTTGAAGCTTCATCTGTGCTGATTATAGCATTGTAGAATAAAATTCCCCAGCAAATACGTGGCATAGAAGAAGAAATCACCCAGCAGACCTTCATGTTAACACATTTTGTTATTAGGATTATATTTTCTCTCCCTTTTCAGCTGTCATAGTTCTTATTTGAATTTTCTTTCTTTAAGCATAGAGCTTTACATCTGATCTCTTCCTGCAGATTACCAAGATCATTTGCCGCTGCTGTTCCATTTCCTCTTTTCTCCCTGCCCCCAAGGTTCAAGCCATCTGCAGTCTGCACAGTAGTACTCTTTAATCCAGTTGCCACATCTTCAGAGAAAACTGTGAATATAATTGATTTCAAGGCAAAGCTCATCTCGCATGCTACCCATCTGACATAAATTAATCAATAATTACCCTGAGCACTGCTTTAGTAAGATTTATCATGATCTTACGGTGACTGCTCTTATCAGGTGAACTTTAATAAAAATGGATGATTAATAAATATTTTTTCAACATTTTTTTTCAGGTGTTCAGTTCATGTGGGATTGCTGTTGTGAATCTGTTAAAAAGACAAAGACGTCTCCTGGTTCAGGATGCATTCTTGCTCACTGTATGGGTCTGGGGAAAACGTTACAGGTAAGGAACAAAAGTCGTCTTGTTTTCTGGTCTGTAGCTTGCTCTCAAATCTGATCCAACAAAAGGCAATTTTAATGACTTTCAGAACATAGTAAAATTTACTAGGCAGTGACTTGATGAGGGTTGCTGGAGAAAAGGATTTGTAAAAAGGATTTTCATAAAGAAGTTGTGTTTGGTAGTATGTAGGTGTGCAAGTTCTGATAAGCATTTCTGCTTCTTCCACTTAAAAAGAAAAATAAATCTGGAATTAAATAAGGGAATTGTTGACTTAAATTGTCAGTTAAAAACTCGTATGTAATTGTAAATGATGTGTAGCTCGCTCACAACCCAGAATAACAAAATACAGCTGGTAGGAAACAGTTTCAGAAACCTCTGTTTCTAAGCCAATTTAATAACCTTAAGCAGGTTTTGTTCTTTACTGTCTTCATTCTTCTTCATTCATGTGTTGCCCTTTAAATTGTTTCTTTTCCTCAGTGGTTTTTGGATTTTGGATTTTTTGCATTGATGAAGTAGATATTTATCTGTTCATGGGGTTTTGTTTTTTGGTTTTATGCCAGGCTTTTACTGTCTCAACTCAGATGCTTTGTGCTATAACATAAACAATGTTTTGTTACAATTTAGACTCTTCTGGATCGGAGAAGGGGAACACTGCTTTATTTTCTGTTTGTTTGTTTGTTTTTTCCTTTTTTTCCTTTTTTTTTCAGTAATCTTTCGTATGTGCATTCTTATTTCTGGGTTGTTGTGCATCACAAACGTATAAGACCAGGAACTAGCAGTAAAAAGATACGATGCACTTTAAAGCCTTTTTTTGCTTCTTTATTTGTTTTCTTCGGCTTTACAGTTCTTTGCTTTCTCAGATCTTCAGGTTCAAGCCTTCAGTGTCATTTCAGTGCATTTCTTCTCCTTTATACCCCTGGAGACTGCTTCTTAAAACTCTTTAAAACAGAATACTGTCGCATTTCTTTAAAAAGATTTCCATTTTGTTACAATTGGCTTTTCTGCCTTATTAAAAGTTGCACAGTGAACAGCTTCCATTTCTATTAAGTCTTTAAAACCTGAAGCTCAATCCTCATCTTAAAATGCTTCTTTTGAAACTGATCACCCAAGCAGCTGTTGTAAAACAACACTGGTAGCTTTTTGTCTTGAGTCTCTTAGAAGATGCTCATGCCCTTTGTCAGGTTACCTTGACCTTCAAAAGGAAGAAGAGATACAGAACATTTTTCTTGAATTCCCCTCATCTCGGTGTTCATGCTGCTACTTTTTCAGGGGAACTGGGAGTGTTGAATTCCATCTCTTTTTGCCTGTTTCCAAGTATCTGTCTTCATGAATTTTGGTTTTGCATTTAGCCATATTTAGCATCACTCTGAGCAGAGAACTGGGGCAAGTTGCTTGTCTTGCTGCTGTCTTGCCCAGTCTGTTCCCCAAAAGTCCTTTAGCAGAAGTCATTTGACAGAAGAACCTTTCCCTTTTATTCTGGGGAGGAGAAATGGAAAATTCAGAGAGCTCTCAAAAAGAAAGGAGGATAACAATCTTACCAGTGCTTAAAAAGGCTGAGTGCTTACATCGATAGGTGGAAAAGATGGTGCCTTTACGTGGTGTCATCACTTGCCTTCAAAAAGGAAACTTTTTAATGCCTCTTGACCTGCAGGAAGCTGACCATTAGTGTGTATATCCAAAAAAAGTCTGCCATTTACTCTTAGACTAAGATCACTGCTGATAAAAAGCAGGGCTGCTGTGGACTTGTCATTGGCTTTCATTGATGCCGTGTTTCCTCACTTATGGAGAAGGGACGTATTCCCACGTGTTTACCAGGACAGCTGGCTGCTGAAATGAGTCGTTGTGAACATTTTTGATCTCTAGCTTGAGGTGAATCATCAGAAATTGAATTCGCTACTTCTGCGGACACGGGAGTTGATCAGAATTGACTTCAGCTTGGGTTCAGTCAGGGCCTTCCTCCACCAGGAGCAGTCCTTAGCTGTAAAGTCACTTGACAGGAGATCTGCCAGGTGCCTCTGGTGAGTTTGAGTCCAGCTGATGCAGCAGCCAGCACTTGGTGCAGCACTTCATTCCGAATTCCCTCTTCAAATGCTCCAAGTCTGGATGCACTTCAGTCGTTCCTTGGAGTGCAGTCTCTTTGGCGTGGTGATGATGGTTCTCAAAGAGGTTGTTTTCTTCCTACAGTGAGGATGGGATCCTCAAAGCGTCTGTGAGGAAATGCCATTTCACTGGCCTCTTCTGTCTTGGTCAGTTGTGGTGAAAGCTTCCCCCATTGGATTGGGAAGCCCTCTCACCTGACCTGAAGGCTCAAGATCTGTTCATTCCTAGAGGTCAGTATACCCACGTACTGGAATTCCGTGCTGTATGAAAGATGTCTCCACGTTTTTGTGCCATAGCTGGATCCATCCGCAGGTGGCAACTGCCAGCGTTACAACCTTGGTGGTAACTCAGCAAACCAAACGCTGTACGGTGCTGTTGACAGCTGGTCTTTGACACCTTCATGTTGGGCTTATGAGGCTTGTCAGTGGTTTTTATTTGCCTTACTAGGTGATATTGAGCATAGTCAGCACATGTGGACACTGCTAGACCATAGGCTTGGCTTGACTTGATGTCCTCCTTTATTAGTTTGAGAGTCTTGAGACGTGTTCCAAGGCAAAATCTTCAGAGAGGTATCTCCAAATCTAGCAGGGCGAATCTGTTGCTTTTTGCTGTCATTAGCTGTGCCTTACTGGGTCAGATGCTTCCTGCTGCTTCTGTCTTCCCTCTAATCCGGTCTTCAGGGGGGATTCTTCCATTTCTGCATCTGCAATTGAGCCTTCAGGATTCTTCAGCAAGTGAAGTGATGTAGGAAATACCTAATCCTGCCCTCCTCTGATCTAGTTGAGATGAGTTTTATTTCAGATTTGTTGATCCTGAAAATCTTTTTTCATGATCTGGGAATTGCAGGATATAGTCACAGAGCGCTTAGTTGGCTCCCCCAGATTCTTCAGATTCCTGGGATTCCTTTGTAAAGAAGTGAGTCAGAGAAAGTTTAGCTTTTTGTTTTGTTTTGTTTTGTTTTTTATCGTTGCTTGTTGGTCTGGTTTGTTTTTTTGAGTAATACGAAGCTGCAGATGAATCGAGAAACCGGATGCCTCTATGTTCTGCTTAGGTAAAACAAGCTGCAGTCTTAACTGTGATGCACAGCGCAGGGACAGTACGGTGTGTGTGGTTTGGTTTCTTGGTTTTGTTTTTTTAGAACTCCAGCTGCAGCATACCTCTTTGCTTTGTTGATGGAAGCTGAGGCAGGAGACCTCACCTGTTAAAACAATCGAGAATCCCACAGAAGAGAATTCTCATACGTACCTTGAAGAGTGTATTTTTACATGCTTAACTCCGATTTACACGTTACAGTTCCTCAGGAGTTAGATCCCAGCTTTTCCTGGAGACCTGCAAAGTAGTGCAGAACTTCTCATTGTGGCAATGGAACCCGGATTACTTTGTACATTTCTACTTGATATACCTTAAACTTCAGTAAAGAGCTTGAAACGTTTCACACTGGAAGCTATTTTTATATGTGATTGCGATCATGACACAGTGGCTGCGTTGTGGCTTCTTGATAATCAAATGTTTTTATGGATCCTGTTTGTAGCTAAATTATCTTCTTTATTTTCCCTTCCGTGGTTATTTGCCAGTCCTCCCACTGTCCTCAGTAATGCCATTGGTTGTTTAGCTCTTCATAGGACTTTCCTGATGAGTCTTCATGGGTAGTTTCTTTCTGCATCTGAACATAAGATGCTTTTGTGTTGATAGCAAAACCACAAGTAATTATTCTGGAACTGGAGCATCTAAAAACAGTTTGGTGCCCAGTGCTCAAGTCTTAGCTATGCAGTTTAAAATTACTTTGATGCGGTGTATTGAATCAGGGTTGTAAGATAAAATGTTCTGATCCAGAAAGAAATTCCTGGATGTTGTGTGGCTGTGGGTTCCAGGGCAGCCTGCACCATTAAATGGCTGTGTGAGAGCTGGGGCTGTTCTGGGATCTCTGGCTGCTCTGCTCCTGACTTCTAACGTGCCACCTCCAGTCCTGGTTTCATTTGCTATTGCTTAAAAACAGGCAGGCCAACAGAAATACTCTCGAATGGCAGGAAAAGAGTTAGTTTTTGTTCGTTTGTTTGTTTTTTTCCCAAGCCTCAAGAAGGTATTATCATCAGTAGCATATACCCAGGCTGGCTTTAGGGTGAATATCAGAAAGCATTTGAATAACCTGCTTCAGAGCTCATTTGCAAGAGCAAAACCTGGGTTTGAATCCTGAAAAAAAATAAAAATAAATCCCATGCAGAATTTGCCAGTATGTTGCAAAAAGAAACATGTGGAAAACATGACTTAAGACTGAAGGTCACTTTCAAGATACTTGACAGTTATCAAGTCCATAGAGGTGAATTTATTTAAGGTTTGGGGTTTCTACTGGGGGAAGGCTTACAAATTACCTAATAGAAATTCTTAGTTTATGAAAATGATTTATGAAATGTAAAGGGAGGTTTACAGTTCAACTATTCAAATAGTTCAGCTATACAATTTTGAACTATATCGCTATATGAAGGATTTAAGCAGCTGTGCAACCCAAATTAATAATCATGTGAAATCAAAATACACATGTATTGAATTTTAAGCATCAAGTTGTTTAACAAACAGAAAAAGTATGTGTGCGCAAGACTGCGGTCGGTAAGTTTTATATGTGAATGAATATGTACCTCTGTGTTTCTTTCCTGTCCTTCCATGCTCTACATCTAATGTGGCATTTTGTTTGTTGTTCCTCTTGCAGGTCGTAAGTTTTCTTCACACGGTCTTGCTTTGTGACAAGCTGGATTTCCGGACGGCTCTGGTAGTGTGTCCGCTGAACACTGCCTTGAACTGGTTGAATGAGTTTGAAAAATGGCAAGAAGGTTTAGAAGACGATGAGAAATTAGAGGTATTATAAGGCTTAAAAAGAGTTCTTAAAAATGAAATAACTGAATGATTTGCGTAATTGGGAAGCTCCACTACTCAAAATACAGGCTAAGGAATGCACTTTGTTTGAAAAATCACAAGCATTTAATATGCCTTAAAGTATTCAAGTTACACCACTACTTTGGAATTTTAAGAGGAATTGAAGCATGTTTTTTTCCCATTTGAAAGGTCTGTGAACTAGCAACTGTGAAACGCCCCCAGGAGAGAAGCTATATGCTCCAGCGTTGGCAAGATGACGGAGGTGTGATGATCATAGGCTACGAGATGTATCGTAATCTTGCACAAGGCAGGAATGTGAAGAGTAGAAAACTTAAAGAAATATTTAATAAAGCTTTAGTTGATCCAGGTAAGCGGAAAATTAATGAAGGTATGCGTTATATGTAATGAATATTTATGTTTGAGAATATGAGCTAAGTAATCACGGAAATGGCAATCTGTTGGGCAGATGATTTTAAACAGGCAGGATTTATCACAATTTTTTTCCCTTTGCGGAATTACAGAGGGGGTTGTTCAGAAGCTGCGCAGTGCTTTTGTAAATAGCCTGTCTGTAAGGGTCTTTTGTATTAGGTCCAATATGGAAATGGCCACAGGAACACATACTGGGAACTTTTTCTCATGGGTTATCTTTTTTGCAAGCATTGCTTTCTTTACATGGTCATTGCAAGTGTGAATCTTACTGTAATCTGAATATTTATTACAACCACAAACTACTTGGTCTTCACTAGAATTCTACAGGTACAGGAGCAACCACACATAAAGAACAGTTGAAAACATACACCTCAGAAGTGTGAAGAAATGAGAATTAAGTGCTAATTAGTTGATTGCAGATAAAGCACTTTTTCATATTTTTCCAGTCTGTGAAATGAATGTTTGGTTTTAAGTTCAGCTGAATGGGGCAAACTTCTATAAAATGTGTATATAAGCACTTGAAAATACAGTTGATAAAAACCAGTCTTACCGGGTGATCATCAAAAACAACTATTTGGGATCAGCAAGTTTCACCAAAATGGCAAAATTTTCTTCCAAATTCTGACCTAGTAACTGATCTGAGAACCACGTAAGATTATTCACAGCACAATATATTGTAAATACCCTCTTTAAAAGATACCTTTGCCATAACTTTGATATTGTTGATTAAATTTGGGAATGCTGATGTGGTAGGTAAGGGAAATGATTTATTTGATTCTTGAGGTAGATGTTCTTGGGGTTTAGTTATCTGCTTGGACTTTAAGTTACGTGACTGTTAGCGTGTGGTTGATTTTATCTTATTTAAGCATTCTGATTTCATGTGAAATACAGCATTGGTCTGGCTTGTACTTGGTCTTGGTGACCGATTTTCACAAACTTCACAAATGGGGAAAAAAACACTTTGTGATTATTGTTGCAGAACTTTAAAAAACACATTTTCATAGTGATGAGGTAAAATAGAAGTTGACTCTAGAGAAAAGGCTTAATTGATTAGGGTCCTGATTGTATGCTGTAGTCATGAAAGACACTGAAAATCAAACAGCTCTATGTAACCTGACCATGAAAGGTTGTTTCCTAGCTCTCTGTATATATATATATTTCAGCAATACAGTGGAGCAAATTCAGTCTCTGTGATTCTTAAATAAAATAATTACTCATTCTTGTGTTTTGTAAGCTAATGTTCAGCTTATGATGAATTGGTTTCCTTCTTAGTCTGGAAGTGTGTCAGTTCACTATTAGTATGTCTCGTTTGCTGTTACTACCTGATTAATTATTACTGTATTACTGCCTCCTGCTATTTCTGCAGGTTCCATTGCAGTGAAAGTGACATTTCCCTGTTACGAATTGGTTCAGGAACATAAAATAAGCCAAAAGTAAACTTTTAAAAATGATTAGTTTTTATGTATTTTAGTTCTCTGAACTGGCGCAGATTGAGCAGGCACATACCTGGCTGACAGCTAGTGAAGGACGGTGACGCTGGACCTTTCGGAAAGGGTCTGAGCAGCAGCAACTCGAGATCGGCTTCATCTGTCATAGAGCCGCTCCCTAACCCAAACAGTTGTTCAGAGCCCTGTTGTTCGCATACTACGGATGTGATCTCTGAGTTTATAGCCAATATATTATTGTAAAAGTCCCCTGCATTTTGCTTTTTTTTTTTTAAAAAAAAACAAACAACACTATAGTGTTGCTTTTTGAGCTTCCGAAGAGGTTAGCATTAGCTGTTACTGCTAATACTTAGCGTATTTGTAAACAGTAACATATTTGCTGAAGACTTAAAATGCTCTTCTGATTAAGTTGCAAAACAGAATGGTGGTTTTCACTCACATTAAAAATAGTGTAGTTAACTAGAAATAAGTTGAGCCTTTTTAAAACTGTAAGTGGTTAGAGCTGAGCTTACGTGTGACTCGTGAGTTGAATGGGCAGAAGGCACTTCTGGTATTTTGCAGCTCTTGTCAAGGTGTTTTAAAACAGAGCAATGAAAACCTATTTTTCATATCAGTAACCCGGAATTCTGGAATTTTTCTGCAAGACATGTATGTCTTAATCTCAAGGTGAGGAGGGAAACAAACCAAGTTGGAGTAGTAGTTCCAAAGGAAGAATTTAGGACTGTTTCCAAGAAAGCATAGAAAATTATTTCATACTAGCCTATGATGGCTGATACAAGTCAAAGCTGACTAGGTGTGATAAATCCTCACACACTGCTTTTGTGGACATATCATTGCTTAACTTGTAGTCTTTCATCTTTGGGCAGGATTACAAGGTCAGTCCTCCGGCTTCTAAAATCTTTCAAGGCTGCTGATAATATTGAATTTGGGTTAAAAAGAAATGAAGAAAAATGGAAGTGAATCAAATTATGAAGCTTGAAGCCAGGTGAAAACGTCATTTAAAGATATTGATAAAAATTGAGCAAATCAACAAAGAAATTCATTTACTACTTAAACTGATCTTCTGAGTTGGTAAACCTCAGAATAGTGACAACTTGTCAGAGATAGGAAGTAAGTAGTTGAAAGAAATACTTTGAGATAATTGAAAGCATTGCTGGGTGCTGCCATCTAGGTCAGAGAGCTGTGGCCAGATGGGTAGTAACAATAATAAACTGGTTGAGAGATAAAATGGATAAAATGCTACAGAATACTTCGCCTCCAGAGGCCGTGAAAGCTACCTCTGAGTGTGAATAGTGCAGTTGTTTTAAAAATCAGAAATGGACTTTTCAATAAGTCTTACGATCTGGTTGTTCTGGACTTCATATTGCAAGCTGACAGTAGCAATTCTCAGATTTCCATTCCTTTATTTTAAATTCTCTCTCTAACATCTCATCCGAAGTTACCTGCTTTCTTCTTGTTTTCACTGGATTATCTTTTCAAAAATTGTCTGATAAGCATCTTTCTATGTGATGGTTTCCACAGGTTGAAACATCTGGCTCTGTTAGCAGGTTTTTACTCACACCGGTTGAAAATGTGCTTTGGTAGCTCTCAGTTGGCCTTTCTCTGTACTGAGCTTTTGTCCCTTCAGAGAGGAAAATCGCCTCTGCTGCTTACGTTCCTGCTGAGCCTTCCTGAGGTGGGGTTTGGTGCTGGAGCTGAAATGATCCAACAGCTAAGCTGGGCCACTAAGGGCTTGGTTCTTTCCTCTACCCACACTCTGCACATTTCCATCCGCTGCCTTTTAGCAGAACTGGCATTTCCAGCTCCAGTTTGCGAAGCTGCCAGTGTGACTCAGGAAAGCTCCTGTATAATAGCTGATGAACTGTTCTTGTGATCACGTTGAAGCCACGAGCATTATTTAAGCAAGAAGGAAAATTGCTTAGGGTTGCAAATGTTGCCAGGAAGCTCACAACTGTTGAAGAAAAGGTATGAGCTAGCGTCTAGCTGTGGTAACAGTAGCCTGATGATGGCTTTGTACTTCGTTGGTTGTGTTCAGGTGCATTTATATTCAATTAAAATTCCGTTTGTAATGATGAATAAAAAAAACCTCATGTCTCCATCTAATTTCACCCCAAAATCATGGAAGAATTGAAGGATCTCTTGTCCCGCTATGCTTCTGTTGACTTTAGCAAATAGAGGAGTTGAGATACTTTTATAGTAACTGACTTTTGTAGGTTATTTTTCTTGTGGAAGGTGTAAGGGAGCCATGGTGTAAGGTTTTGTACTTACCTTACAATAATGTTGCCCCTTCCTTCATGGGTTCGTATTTATGTAACTTCAAAACCATCAGACCGTGGAGGGAGGTGGCATGCTCACCGTGGAATTTTATACGGAGGAGACCTTGTGCGACCTACCCTGCCCCATCTCTTCCAAGTCCTTTTTGGGTTTACATCCTGCTCGTGGGGGTGGTCCTCTACTCTTTCCAAGCCTATTTAGACACCTTAGGGCAACATGATAGAGCAGCATTTGTGATTAGGTTAACTTCTGATGGTTTAATCATAATCCACAAATTGCAGCACCCTGGGCCTTGTAGGTTTTGACTAATTTCATATGAACCCGGGAACCTTGGTTTGATCTCGGGTTATTTGGTTGGTGGTGTGGAGCCAGGCCGTTAGGAGCACTAACCTTGCAATAACTCAGTAGTTATTTTTATGTTGCCTCTTACCTTTCTCCATTTAAACTAAATACAAACAGTAATGTTCTTGTGTTGTTACCCCTTACTTTTTGGACATGTTGGGGTTGCCTAAACTGAGAAGAATCTTGCAACAGCCATTATTTGTTTCTTGCTATCTGCGAATCACGGCCCTGGCAGAAGTTATCAGTCTGCATGCTGGATTGCTGCTGGGACTGCAGATAGGACAAGCTTTGTCTCTGGGAGCACTTTTAAAATTAAAACTTGCAAATTTGGTATGTGGGTGATAATTTAATGGTTTGTGTCTGGTTAGAAAGAATACTGCTAGGGTAGATGTGTTCTGTAGCAGAAGGTCTGTAGTGCTGTGTGCTGCAGGAGAGGGGACCAGAGAGGGAAGGTTTAGCCAAAGTTTATGGGTGGGGAAATAGTGTGAGAAGTGATTTCATTAATTAACTAGCTCTGCCACGTGAAATAATAGAAGGATTGTATACTCCTGCAGAGTAAGGCATTATTTCCCATAATGCTTCGTATCACACAGCAGTTATTAATAGCTGCTGTGCTGTGCTTGCAGCATTTCAGTAATTGTGTTGTTTCTTTCTTGTTACTGCTAATAAAAATCCCATTGCTGTTAAACTCGGGAAGTTCTTTCATTGATATAAAGCAGGCTTAAGTCCTTGTAGACCTCAGAGTAAAAGGAGAACTGTGCATCTACATACCTATGTATCTGTCACTGAGTGTGTTTTATTTGTACCAGTGTATTAATGTGTCCAAGCACAGCGAGAAAGAAGTTGAAGACTTCTTTGAAGAAAGATTGAAAGAGTAAGGCTTTCTAGCCTAGAAAACAGGCTTACTAACCGGACAAACCATGTAAAAGCTGGTTAGTCAGAGACTTTGGGTGGGAATTTACATGAGCTGGAGAAAGGAAAAGAGAATTAATATGGAGTTGCGTCAGAGACCATTTTGATTATGCTTTATACACAGTGTTTTAGGAGAAGAGAGAGGTCACGGAGTTTTACTTCTTTTGGGAGGATACATCCTACTCTTATATCTATTATCTCAGATGAAGAAAATGGACTAAACGATCCCTTGAGGTCACTGTTTTACATTCCCTTATGATGTTTTGATAAATGCTCTGTCTGTAATGATTTTTAAGAACCAGAAAAAAAGATGTATGAAAATCCATGTCACTGAATTGTAGCCAAGATGTGAGTTCAATATCAGTGCTACATGACTGCCAAACAAACCACAAAGATTATACTAAGATAGTTTTTTCATATTTCTGCAATCATTCACTTAGTCTAAGCGACATTGATCTTTTTTTAAATAACTGCCTTGTTCGTGTTAAAATCATAGTCTTTGAAATGGATTTCTGGATTTATTGGCACAATTTTGCTTGCCTAACCATCATTAAAATTTCATTATCCTTTTTTCTAATGTGCTTTGATTGTAAATGCGATGTTCCAGACCAAATCCATTTCTGAGAATGCTGTATTAATGTGCAAGCTGTCAGATCTGGTGGGGAGATTCTGCAAGTCTTTACAAATGCTGCAGTTCCGGCAAGCTCCTTACTCTTCAGGAAAGCCCCGAGGTAGTTCAGAATGAGGATCCGTCAGTAAGATGCTTGCCTAAAACTGAAGAAGGTCTTTGTAGCCTCTCAGCACTGTCCTTGTTGGGGAAAGTACAAAAGCTGTGAGGTAGTATGGGGAAATGTTTCTGGGGAAGGTGTGAGAATTCAAATGGGCAAGTTGAATGTGTTGGGAATTCATGTAGGTACAGGATTTTCATGATTGCCTTCTAGACTTGGTTAAAAGACTTATTCTTCCTGCTTAGAAAAAAATACCTTCTTGATTCCTTTCCTACTAACGTGTAAGATTGAAATCAGCTTGACATTTTAAATGGCACAATTGAGATGATTGGCATTAAATCATGCGGTTTGTCAAAGGTGTGATCGGACTGTTGATTTGTGTTGATTACTTTGCTAGAATTGATTCTGACTCCTAAGAATTCTGCCGGATTGCTTCGCGTACAGTGCCAACGTCTTACAGTGTGGTTTTGTCGTTCCTTGTGCAACTCCTCTAAATTCCTAGTCTGGAATCCCTGGTTTTATCTTCGGTAAAAGCTGAGGAAATTTCCGCAGTGACTTTTAGCTACAGGGTGGCGTTTCAGTTGTCTCTAATTCAAATCAGATTTGATCGTGTTCATAAATCTTAGCTAAGACTTTCAATCGCGCTGCTTACCTGTGTTGATACTCATCTGTTGCCTTGCACAAAAATTGCTGGCTACCGGATCTTTTGGGCTTTAATTGCCTGGGCACCAGTAGATGGCAGCATAAGCTGAATTTAGGGAACAGTTTGAAGAAGTTTTGACAGAGTGAATGAAAATACACGGATGCACTAGCTCTGTGGATAGACAATTTTTATAGGAATATGTTCGAACATTGTATTTAACCCTGCCTTGAAAATTTTACAAATAATGGTCTGCAGTTTACCAGAACGTCTACTGTAAATGCTTGTGTAAAAACTGAAAAAGAACCTTAATGGTGCTTTAAAATAAGTAAATAAAGCCCATAATAAACATTAGTAGAACAAATTTCAGTTTCTGTAGGCTGCCAGTTTCTTTGTGGCTATAAAAGATGGGAGAGATCTAATGTTCTTATTTCTTCCTAGGCCCTGACTTTGTTGTTTGTGACGAAGGGCACATACTAAAAAATGAAGCATCTGCTGTTTCTAAGGCAATGAATTCTATTCGATCCAGGAGGAGAATAATCCTTACAGGAACACCACTGCAAAATAATCTTATAGAATGTGAGTAGCTTTCTTGTTTAAGACAGCTTTATTTCTTTGAATGTCCTCTTGCCTTTCAGCAACGTATTTGGTAGAGATAGAGTTAGTTTGATTACAGTGTGACATGATGAAGCTGTTTGCTATGTTTCTACAAGAACACAAAAATACCAAGTTTTTTTTTGTTTCGTTTTTCATTTTGCATATTTAATCAATGTCCTGACATGCATTTCTGTGATAGCTGAAGCCAAATTAAGCTGAAGCTGTTGGGAGCCTGGCCTTTCCTCCATCCCTTTCCTTGGCATGGCCTTGCATACATCTGGTTCCACAGAGAGGCAGTGTGAGGAGTATCAGGCCATGAATGCTGAATAGCTTTCTGACAGTTCAGTTCCTTGGTGTGGCTCACCAAAGGATCAGATGAGTCTCAACATGTCCAAAGGGAAAGGGAGGGAGTATTTAGAGGGGAAATGGGTGGACCAGGTCTAGCAGGAGCATAAATTTAAATTGCTTTAAACGATTATAGAGCAGTGTTCTTAGAAAACTTGTTAAAACAGTAATTTATTTTACTGCCTCA
Source organism: Oxyura jamaicensis (assembly GCF_011077185.1). Lineage (NCBI taxonomy): Eukaryota > Metazoa > Chordata > Aves > Anseriformes > Anatidae > Oxyura > Oxyura jamaicensis. Next base: position 16,887,749 of record NC_048896.1, on the reverse strand, counting down.
GGAATTTCATTCTATATTGGCTTGTAATATTTGCTCCTGTCTGTTAATAATGCAGTAATATTTCTTTTGATTAATGCTTTTGAATCTGTTTCCAAATATTTACAAATAAAATCTGTCATTTAATTGCTTTGGTGTACAGAAGCACTCAAACTTTGTTTAGCATCTAAGATGAGGTAGTGTTAAATCTGACATTAAGTTTAGAAGTTAACTTTTTGCCTACAATGCGTATCAATTTAAGATGCCTTTTTCTGAAAATGCTGGGTTTGTGTTTTTTTTTCCCTTAAGAGAAAGCTCTTACTTTAGATATGACACATTCATTTTGTGTTAGAATTAATCCTAGTACTGTACTTTCACTTTTCAACAACTGGAGCTTGATCTTTTTGTTCCAGATCACTGCATGGTTAACTTTATTAAGGAGAATTTGCTTGGTTCCATTAAAGAATTCCGAAATCGATTCATAAATCCAATTCAGAACGGTCAGTGTGCAGACTCCACTCTGGTAGATGTCAGAGTAATGAAGAAGCGTGCACATATTCTCTATGAGATGTTAGCTGGATGCGTTCAGGTGAGAACAGTTTTACTATAATTACCTGAATTAGCTGCAGGGATGAGAGTGAGTTATTTCATCTTGTTCTGATAAAAGCACATGCTACTTTTGATGTAAATACTTCCCCAGGTTACTAGATTTCTGCATTATTCACTGCAGCTAGAAAACCTTTTTTTAGAAAATCATGGTTTTTATCCTGATACCAGTATCTCCTAAGCAGGATATATACAGACAGGTATCAGAGAACACTTTTTCTGTTAGGAGAGTAAAAAAAAAATATGTGATAGAGTAGGGTGCCAGTTACTTGGAAATACTCTTTTAATTTCATGTATACATTTAAAGAATACATGCTTGAAAATTCATCTGCCTAAAAACTGCAGAGAAGGTTGGAAATCCATAGTTTGTCATTTGGTTCTGGGTTCCTATTTTTTGATTTGAGAGAATCAGAACAATTGGGAAGAGGAGAGAAGGAAGTTTAATCGGGTTCAAAAAAGGTGAAGAACTTAAAAAAAAAAAAACAACAAACAAACAAACAAAAAACTTAAATGAGAAGAAAAACAAAACAACAAACAAACCTTAACCTCCCTACATTTCCTGAATGATGGCTGGCCTCCATCTTTTGAGTTTACCTGCTGTAGTATTGCATCTCATGTGCCGTCAGCACAGTGTTACTGCTGTTCCCCTCTATAAACCCGGGCACCAGGAGAGGTGTGGTGCTTTGTAGGCTCCCAGGGCCTCTTCCTGGCTGTGCTTCTGCAGACCTGCCTGTCCCTGTCCTGGCACAGCAGCCTCGCTTTGGGCAAGGGCAGGGACACAGCACCCTCTGTTCATGTCAGAGCTGAGTCTGCGCCCTTCATGTACGGTCATCTGGTATTGTTTTCCATGTGGAAGTCATAGGATGGGTATCTTGGAAGGATGAATAGTAGCAAGAGGATAGCACACAACCCTACTCCTCTGTACAGGAACACAAACTATTCCCCATTACAGTCTGCTCATGTTACAAAAGAGGTAGCATGAAAACTCCAGTTATTGTAAATAAACATATGAAAACATTTAATTTCCTCAAACACTTTCTGGAATCAATACTTACAAGCTGTTGTGGATAAACGAGTCCTGCAACAAAATCAGTTCTGTTAGCTGAGGACCTTATTGTTCTGCGCTTGGGGGGACACAGATGGTGAGCAAATCCTGAGTCCCTCAGACCCTGGGCACTCCACACTCATGCAGCATCAGACGGGGCCTGATGGATTACCCCACAGCATGCTGCACAAAGCAGGTCCTGTCCACGGAGAGAAACTCTCATTTCATCTATCGTGTAATTTCTCTGCAAGAAAACAACTCTGTTCCTAAGAAATGTTCGCATGGGAGCTTCTCGCTACCCTTCCAGATAAAAGCAAGGCCATGCAGGTGGTGTAATCGCTGGTGCCAGGTGGGAGCTGCCTGCAGGCTCTGCTGTTTGCAGCAAGCTGGCTGGGGTTATCCTGCAGCCCAGGGGTTTGTGCCGCACGGCAAAAGCCCAAAAGCCACGCTGGGCGAGCGGCGCAGCACAGGCTCGAG
>NC_048896.1:16833444-16885545 GCF_011077185.1 Oxyura jamaicensis | reverse complement strand
AGCTCCTGAGCAGTGTCTCGGTCAGGATCAATGCACCCTGTGCTGTTCGGATGAAAGTGCAGGTGGAGAGATACAGAGTCTAGTGTAATAGTAGAAAAGATGAAAATGAGTAAATTTTGTTTTGCGGTCAACTTTGCGAGGACTTAGAAATGGGGCATGGGGGGTGATGGGCCATCTTGTAACTAGACAGCTGCATTTATTATGTAAGGTGGGCCTTACAGCGCCTGTACAGGGATTTATGTATTTATTTATTATGTATTCTTCCTTGTGGTAGGAGGGGATGTGAATCATTGTAATTTATGCGTGGTGCCTCACCATTGGAGATGCCTGAAATTCTTAAGCTCTCAGTAGTCATTTTCATGTTTATAATGACTAAAATCTTGCCTTTAAAATTACAGAGGAAAGATTACACAGCGTTAACAAAGTTCCTCCCACCAAAATATGAGTATGTTCTAGAAGTTAGAATGACACCTATTCAGTGCAAACTCTACCAATACTACTTGGATCATTTGACAGGTACGTGCCTACCGTTGTCTCAGGTAACGAGATTAATGGTTATTTACTAAGGGGCTTTTGCTATGGTTGGAAGGGTTGTTAGATATATAAAATCAGGCCTAGAGGCATATTTTTTGCTTCCTATAAGGTTGACCTTAGCTCTAAGACTTGAATTACAGCAAAATGTTTGGTTGTGCATAAATATTCTTGGATGGAATAGTAATATATGTGTCTCAACAGCAGTCCTCCTTCAGGTCGTGGTTCATCTCTTTCTTTTTTTCCTTTCCTAGACATAAAATGTAATTTATTTAATATTTTATTCAAGTAAGAAACAAAGTATTTGCATTAAGATTGGAGGGAGAGAAATTAAAATTGAGCTGCACTGCTGTAAGCACACTGCCACGCCTTGCAATTTCTTTTTTAATTGTTACAGCTGAAATTGTTATTTGTCAAAACTGGCTCTTTTGTGGAACTGTCTCTTCTGTTGTTCTCTAAACCCCTCAAGTCTGGTTTTCACAGTGACCATTCTCCCTTCTTTCCAATTAATGTAAACTTGGTTAACTGTAAAAGCAAGCTCTACGAGGGGGAAAAAATGTACGACGGTGGGCTACTCTGCTGGTCACTTAACATGAGAGAGAAAACTGCAGCTTGTAATTTTAGTGTATCAAGGTGTCAAAATGTCAACACTTCTATATGGTAGTGCCACACAGGACAGTGACAATCTCAAGGAACTCTTAAATGAGCTTTTCTGTACCGCTGGGCATTGTGCAGGCAGATTCCTCAGCAGCAGCGTCTGGAACAGTCTGGTTTCTTTATATACCACACAGAAAAATTGCCTGAATGATTGTGCATTGAATTACATTGTCATGTTTAAGGTGCTCTGACAGGCTTTTGTTAAACCTTGAAACATATATTCCCTTCCTGCAGTTGCTACAAAATGTATTAGGTAGACTGTTGTGCCAGTTTAGTACTATGAGTATCCTTTTTTCTCTATATTTTTTTTGCACCTGTTAAGCCACCTGCCTTAATGCCCGCCTGTTGCGGCTGCAAGAATTTTTAAACTGTATTTTTCTATTCTGGTTACTCTCCCAAATTTAATTACAGAGATTAATTGCATCTCAAATCAAGCTGTGATTTACAGCAGTATGAAGTTCACTGCGTTGTCTTAATTACTTCAGATTCTGGTTAGTGTGGTTTCTATCACCGAGCCAAACTGCCAGCTAGATTTCCTTTCTACACCTGCGTCGTGTGATGCCTTCATTTGGTGTAAGTTACAGAAGTAGAGTTTTAAAGGACCAGTGGAAGCAATTTCACTTCCACTGACAATCTCCAGTAATAATTGCACATCTACATGCAGATCGCTCCTTTTAGCGTTTCATTCGAAGGGAGTAAAAAGTCTTGCTTAAATATATTTTTTTTAAAAAAGGAAGTAAAATCTTCTTAGATTAATAGCACTTCAAAACCGTACACAGGCAAGCCCAAACTTCTATGCGGTGCTCACACCGAATGAGCTCTTCTTTGCAGTCAGTCCCGTATTGCTGCATTGACTCTTGACAGAAATGTGCTGAAGCGCTGCTTGCTTGCCTTCCATGTCCTTCATCATTCTAAATGCCTTCCAAAAGCAAGTGGCCTCAAATGATAAGCATTAGTTATTTACTCTACAAGCATGCATCCAAATGCTTTAGGTTAAATCGTCCTAGCTCTTCATGGTGTCCTGTAACTTTCAAGAGTTCCAATAGTTCTGTAGGTTTCCTTTGGCCTATTTCTAATACAAAGCGGGACTGGTTTTGCAGTTTCAGACTCTACAACCCTGATTTTGTTGGCCTGCTGTGCTTTTAGATGGTGAAGTAAATCTTTTATGGATCATTGATTAACAAGAGCTAGTGCTGTGTGTTTACAACTGCTTTACTTGATGCAGAAATCTTTGCAGACACTGGCTTTCAGAGCTTCCTTTTTTAATAAAGCAGGCAGCCGATAAGAGGAAGTAACCTCTATTCTGGTGTCCCGTAAAGCTAAGGGAAAGATTTCCTCAGGGGAAAAGCCTCATATAATGAGCTTCACGTTTGTTCTGTTGTTGGAACAATTAACTTACTATTGGCTTGTGTGTGTAACTAAGAAGGCACACTGCCTAACAGGTAGTTTAAGCTGTCCAAGCTGAGAGGGCTCAACACAATTATTTGAGCTGAAATCTGCAGCTGTCACACCGGGTTGCACAGTTTCATCGGTTACTTGGTGAGCTGCTTCAACACCCTGAGCTAGTAGAAAGCATCGTTTACTTTCCCTCTCTTCTTCTGGGGTTAGTGTCCTGCCACTGTGGTGAGCTCAATCGGATCATCTGGTACTTAGGGCCAGAGACAGCATGAGAGAGAGGAAAACGAGAGGGGAAGGCAGGAAGAGCTGCCTCTTCCAGAGAGAAAAGCTGTGCAAGCTAACCGTGGCCCAGGTCTTCAGAGGAAATCTCTGCAATGGTTACTGATGCCTGCATCAGTTCCTTGGATTACCTTTGTATTTAAAGAGTTCCACTGAGGAAAACGTGCTCTCTGATTTTCATTAAATGCCAAGTGAGTCTTGCTGCTGAAGACGAATATAGAAGGGAAGTTGCTGCTTCTCTGCAGATGTTTCAAGTTGTTTTCTTGTGCCCTTTAACAGAGGCATATACCAAAATACACATTTCAGACGCAATATTCTAAGGTTGTCATTTTTTAATTCATATAATGAACATGTTTGTATAGGAACACTTCTGTAATGATATATGAACACATCACATATGAACGCTTCTGTAATACAGAGAATTAACAAGGCTGTAGCAGCTGTTAACTGAGGACATTTCTCTGTCCTATTAGCTCAAGTTCAGCCAAGTTGAACCTAAGAATTTGTCTTCCTTATAAATGAATTTCCCAGCATCATAGGGGGGTACAAGTTAGATCTAAAGCTGTGCTTTATGATTAAAACTTAGCAAGAACTCGCTTTGTTGATTACTTGTGCTCTGTATACATCTGTTTGTCTTAACCTGTTGAACAAATGCACTGAACAAGCTTTATGCCTGCCTCGCCGTAACATTTCATAAACATTTCATAATTTTGATGCAGCGAATACTATTTTCTGCTAGGTATACATACCTTAAATTATGGATACAACGCATATGAAAGCCAATCAATTTCAAGAACCTAAAGTTATTGTACTGTTTAATGAGTCATTGAGACTACAACAAATGGTCAACTCTGCACAGTTTTTTACTTTGCTCTAATTTGTGCTGGAACAATGCAAATAGGCTGGGCATTTTTACATTTTTTATTGTAGCAAATTAATGCAGAGTTGCAAGTTTTAAAAAAAAGTAGCTTAAAAGAATAAGTCAAATTCATTGAAAATTGAGTGCAAATTTTATTTTGTTTTGTAGCTTGGGCTGTTCTTTAAGAGCTGATTTTACAGTTAAATGCACAGACATGACTCCTTTAGAGAGGATTTGGATTCTTTCCTATACTGGGAAGAAATGTGCTTTTATGCAAAAATGAAATTGTGTTTCTTATTGTCAAGTAAAAGGGGAAAATCTAATTTTGACAACTTTTAACTAGGAGAAAAATGCCTGTGACCGAGTAATCTGATCTCTTTTACAACAGACGTTACAATATGATGTGCATCTGGAAAGAACACTCAGTACTTCACTACCAGATGGTTCAAAGGGGGAATGTTATGTGGCTAACTTACTGCAAGGTTTCATTCTCATACCTGGACTTTATTATCAGGTGTAGGTAGTGGCAACGAAGGTGGACGAGGCAAAGCTGGAGCTAAACTATTCCAGGATTTCCAGATGTTGAGCAGAATCTGGACTCACCCCTGGTGTTTGCAGCTGGACTATATTAGCAAAGAAAATAAGGTAAATTAGATGTATCAAAATACTCTCTATTGGGAAATTTCTCAAACAAGCTATGCTAAATGCTAGGTAAAATTTCATCAAACTAATGGAAACCTTTGTTGCTGTGGGACAATCGTGCTGCTGCTTTTGTCATGTTTTTAGTTTCTGGATATGTTGTCACTCTTAAAACATTTTGAAAGGCCATGCTGTTGTAGAACTTAACATTCTTCAAATGAAGAATAAGCAGATGGCTAGAGGTTTAATAAGAGCTTCTGGATGAGCATAATTAATAAAATTTCTGTTTTTTTTTTTCTCTTTTGAGGGCTATTTTGATGAAGACAGTCTGGATGACTTCATAGCTTCAGATTCTGATGAAACTTCAATGAGTTTAAGCTCTGATGATTATGCAAAGTAATTGAGCTTTTATTTGTTCTTTGTTGTTGGATTTCTTTCCCTAATAGAACTTAAGTGATTTCTATAAAGTAAATGGTTTTATATATATGTATATATATATCTGTTAGAATATATCCTCTGGCAATATGATCTTAAAAACTAATAATGGGATGTATGGTGTTATCTTCATAGGAAAAAAAAATCCAAGGGGAAAAAAATGAAGAAAGAGTGTAGCTCAAGTGGGAGTGGCAGTGATAATGATGTAGAAGTCATAAAAGTGTGGAATTCAAGATCTCGTGGAGGTGGAGAAGGAAATGCAGAAGAACTTGTAAACAATCCTCCGTCTGTTACAAAATCAGATGAAGGTGAGTATAGTATATAAGTAGATCAAATATGATGCAGCTTGAAATTTGGAAAATGTGTTTTGAGAGTTCTGCTTGGTTGCAAAGTGACAAATTTCTTCAATCTGCGAAGTGCTTCTATGCTCACAGCTCCTGCTGTTCCTAATAATCTCCTACAGGAAAAATAAAGGGCATCAATTTAGAAGTGAGGGGTCTTGTGACAGAGAAGCTGAACAGATTTTTTTTTTTTTAATTCATAAGTACAAAATGGTGTAAGGTTAACAGAGAACTATGATGCTTTTCATCTGTATTTTAATATGTTGCTGAAAGGTGAATGGAATGATTAATAGATATGTATGCCCTGTTTTGTTGCACCTGGAATTTGAAATAAATAACTAAGCAAGCAGGTATAATGCAGAGGCATAAGAAACCTTTTTTAAAGACTTGTTATTCAAGCGATGTATATCTATACATTTCATTTTCTTTTATTTTCCCTTTAATAATCTACTTCTAAAATTGTATCTAGCATCATAAAGCTATTTTTCTGGCACTATCATTTATCATGTAATACAGATGTATCAAGAGAATTTATTTTTTGTCCCCTACTCCTACAGGAAAGATATCAAAAATGTGTGAGGGGGAGAGAACGAGTGTGTGTGCATAAAATACGTACACGTACAGATTAAGTGTATTAAATTCATTACTAGCATTACAGGAAGCATGAGTTTCTGTCTGTGGAGCACTGAAATTTTGACATCTCTCTCATGCAACCTTGTTCAGTTTAATGTAGGTAGCGAATTTCTAAGCAGACATCTGATGCTGTACCAGATGAGGTTTGGGGGGAAACTTGGTATTTCATTTCAGCTGTTGAAGGCCTTTCTGCGAAGCTTAGGGGTGAGGATAGAAATAGGTGGTGTGCATAAGATTTTCCTATGTCACATCAGACTAAATCTTTTAACTTGTTCGTTGTGCGGTCTGGTATTGAAAAATACATTCTTTAAAAGCCTGTGTGAAAGAGGGCTCGACTGTGAATTTTGTCAAGATCGGTTCTATCTTGCACCTGAAATGTATTGGTGTGTCACAACTGATTTGCTGTGCATAGTCTTCAAATGTAAGCGTTTCAAATTATTCATGAGATAGAACAGTTTTCTCCTGTGTAAGTAAAGATGTCGGTAAGATGCAAGATTTTATGTGAAAAAACATAGCACCAATAAATCCAATCCATTTTTATCACTCTAATGCAATGAAGGTTAAACTGCAACGTCATAAAAAGAAATTAAGTAATGCAAAGAAAGATAGTTCATGGTTCTTGTCTGCCGTTCTGGTTCTGAGTACAGTGCTGAATATAAGCTTTTTCTGGTTGAATTCAGCTCTGTCTCAGAGTAGGCATAATGCAAGTATCAGTAAAGATCAGCGTGGTTGGGGTCGTACACTCTCGAGTGGTGATTTAAACTCAGAAGGACATGGTTTTGCTAGTTATTTTGGCGCAGTTTTCAGTGAGAAACTGTATTTTATAGTTCTGGTATTTTATATTTCTAGGAGTCAAATTAACAACAACAAAAAGATAATTTAATTTCTAAGATGGTGACATGTTAAAAATGGGATTGTTTCCATGTCTGTGTTCTGCAGCTGTTGTTATTGTAGTGGTGTGTTAGCAGATGAGCAGGCAAGAAACTTTCCAAAAGAACTTTGCAGAAAGGCAGAATATGCTGGTGGAATCTTCTTTCTTCAATTGTAAATTAATAAAAAAGGGGGGGGAAAAAGTTACTATTTTTCCCCCCGCATATACTAATGTTGTCTCCTAAATTAGATTAGGAAAAAGATTCTGAATCTGAGCATAACAAAAGAGGAGATGGTTTATGTTTTGTCTTGAAAACCAGTATTGCATGTAGCATTTGAAAGCTTTCTTCTGAGAGTTCATCTTGCTGGATGACCTAGGTGTAACCCAACAGACCATTCTCTTTCCAGGAATTTCAGATGTTTGTTTCAGATTCAAAATCACTTTGTGAAAAGCTTCTTTTTAATTGCTGGAACGTGAATGAGTTTTCAAAGACGCGTATTTGTTGGAAACAAAGCTGTTGATAATTACAGGGAAAAGCTGCGGATAGTAGAACTATTTGTGTAAACGTTCTGCAACAGAAAGACATTTCAAAGCATTTAAATGGACACAATTTCTTTATCTCCGAATCTTTGTGTTTTTTATAGGTAAAGCTACGTCGTCTTCAAATCCTGGTAGCCCAGCTCCGGACTGGTACAAAGATTTCGTCACTGATGCAGATGCTGAAGTGTTGGAACATTCTGGGAAAATGGTGCTTCTCTTCGAAATCCTTCGAATGGCAGAGGAGCTTGGGGACAAAGTGTAAGTCAGGTTTAGAAGCATTTTTAGCAATCCCACAAATACATCACTCTTAGTGCTCTTCATTCAGTTTTTATAATGGTGTAGTTCAGGTTTTTGAAGCGAATGTGAGCTCTTTTTATCAGAGTTCTCCCATACACGTACTCCACCAAAGCCCTTTGCTGTATCTAGGTGGGTTGTTCATTTCAAAGGTTTTATCAGAGCGAAAAGGGGAGAAAAGTAAACCAGTACAATATTTAAAGTAACCTCAGAGGTTAATGTTGTGGTTTTGTGGTTCTGTTTTCAGCCTAGTATTTAGCCAATCCCTAATATCACTGGATTTGATAGAAGATTTTCTGGAGCTGGCCAACAGGGAGAAAACTGACAAAGATAAGGCTTCTATTTATAAAGGTGAGTGTCAGCTTGGATAGTTATAAAGCTAAGAACTCTCTTACAAGTCTCTATTTGGTCTGAAGGGAATGGAGTTAAAATAATTGTTTGCATGAGAAGCTTTGTGTGCTCTCTGCCATTCCCGAAGCTGGCAGGACTTCTGTTCTACGCCGCAGGAAGTCTGTGCTATCCCGTTATGGACTCTTGCTTCTGATTTCATTCTGTATCATCTGTGCTTAATGTAGCCTAAGCAGATTAAATGTTCATCATCCAAAATTGAGAGAAGGCATTTTATTAAATTCTGTACAGAAGTGATGTTGTATGCTCATGCATGGCAAATTCTGATGCTTCCTACTGGGAGAGAGATAATGAAGGACAATTACACTATTTGAAAGTGGTGTGTCTTGATGTTGAACACAAAATGTGAATTTAGGCTTTATGTATACTGCAGCAGATTGTTTTATGGGTTCTGTAAAGAGAGCACTGTACTGAATTAATTATTATCCTAGTGATGCTTGGATGGCGAGGAATTTCTCACCAGCGAGACACGTCCTCTGTGTGGGATGTTTCTTTTGTTTCCTGTGTGTGATCCTCCCAGAGCTCTTGATGATGCAGTTTGTTCTTATGTGAAGTTTCAGTGTCAGTGTGTGTGGATTGAAGAATTTCTTTGAATCTATCAATCCTTTCAAATATCTTATTTCTAAGCATAAACATGTTGAACAGTTGCATAAGAGAAATGTGGTTTAGTGGTATCAACACTGTAGTTAGACAAAGATCTCCAGTACCTCTCTGATTTATTGTTCCCACGTGCTGCTTTCCTTAGCTTCTGAATATTTATCTTCAAATATTACAAGCTGTCTTTTTTTTTCAAGTTTCTACCTTTAGTCTGAGCTAAGGCCTTTTAAGGCCTTTTTCTGGTTTTAATAGGTCTTTCAGTAAGCAATTAGACTGTATTCTATATATGTGTGTGTTTATATATATATTCCAGGCACGACTCAAAAATCCATTTCTCATAATCGACTGTGTTAAGCAATGTTGTCTCCTAAAAATGGCATTTTTTTTATAATAGATGGCACAGTGGGCTTCATTTTGTGGATATGTACCTTGAGAGTCAAAAAAATGAAAGGCTACTTCTGAATTCAGGAGATAAAAATCTCCTTCATAATTTTTTTCATCTGGCAAGAAATAGCCATAAGTCACAGTATATTTAAGCTCAACCAGCTGTTCTGAATTCAGTTCCAAAATGATTAGACCTTGACTTTTGAAATCTCCTTTTGAGTATTTACTTACGGATGCTATTTGTATGGGAGAGACTTTTGTTTATGCTAATTAAAAATACGAAATTATGGAGATCAATTAGAAAAGTAACTAGTAGTATAATACTTGAGGATTAGATGTAGTTACTTTTTAACAGGAACCTTACCTCCAAGTTAAGACATCTCTATACAAATGTGGATATAGAAATAGGATTGGTGAGAAATCAGAGGAACCATCCAAAAAAGCCAAGGTCTTCTCAAAGACTTCACCTAAATTTTAACCTTGAAACATAGCTTGATCATAACTTCACACCTTGAAGTTCCTGTCTTTATAAAGCTCTTTAAGGACTTTCATTTAGTAACAGTTCTTAATTTTTACAAGATTAAACTCTTAAGAACATAAAGGATAGTGATAGACGTTGGATGCTTTTGTCAAGGTAAAGTGCTATTGACATTTAGTCTACTTCTTGAATCGTTTTAGGCAGAATTGGTTTAGGGTTGGAGGAGCATTATTCTTACAAATGCAGCTGACATTATATTCTCTTATACTACGTTTTATATTTTCTTATGCAATCCTCGCCATATAATCTGAAGGCATGCCTGTGGAAAGCCCCTGAATTCTTCAAAAATGTTTTCTATCCTGGATTTTCTGTCTTGAATAATCTGTAGTCTTCTCCCACTGTTCTAACTTGTCAGAGGAGCATATTTTATGTTCCTTGTTTGCTTTTGTACTATTTTGAGTCGTTTATATCCAGCATTATCAGTCTGGTTACTTACATAATAAGCATTTTAACCATTTGACTCTTAACATTTTTAGGTGAAGGAAAATGGTTCAGAAACATTGATTACTATCGCTTAGACGGCTCAACTACAGCTCAGTCAAGAAAGAAGTGGGCTGAAGAATTTAATGATGAAACTAATGTGAGGTGAGATCTCTCCTGATAGACGTGTTTGATTTTCCCTCATTTGTTCCATGTTTCTTTGTTACTTGTATTAGTTTATTCTGTTAATGTTGTGCGAATAAAGCATCACAACGCTGCCAAGTACAGAACTGCTTCATACAGTAGATCTAAGCAAGTGCTTGTTTGTCCCCACTCCTCAGTGTGTATATTTTATATCGATGCTTGTGGCTCAATTGCATATTACTATTTATTTGAGGCTGGAGCTTCTTTCTGTGCTGAGATGAGCTGTGTCTTTTGTTCTATCCTTGCAGTTCAGTTTGATTTTTAATTTCAGCTGAAATGGTTCTTCCACGTTAGAGAAGGAACTAAGAATAAATAGACTTGGGATTTCTATCCGTTTTGCCTTTGGAATCCTCCAGCTGTTTCCATGCCTAGGGTCAGAGAGGTCTCGCAGGTTATCTGCCAGTGCTGCTACAGCCGGCAAATGCTGCTTGGTAGCAAAGTTGGCTTTTAACCTGGCATGGCTGTACTTCACTAGTCTAAGTCAGTTCAACCATGAAGATGAAAAGTGATAAAATATGCTTTTAGTATTCTAAATACCCTTTCTTCACCATTTATAAGTCTGCTAGGTGCATTTTATAAAAGCGTAATACCTACATTTTGGTACTGTTCCGATTGTTTTCCAAATATTATTCCACTAGCACAACAGTAAATAGATCTTTTTGTAGAAGAAGGAAAAAGCATTTCTATATAAACAGACATATTGGTAATTCTAATAACATACTAACCATACTAGTCTCTCAGTTGACATGTTTCAATATATAAAAATATATATTTAATATGTTTCAAAAATATTAAAAAATTGCAACTTTTCTCTGTTCCAGAGGCCGCTTGTTTATTATCTCCACTAAAGCAGGCTCCCTTGGAATTAATCTTGTGGCTGCTAATAGAGTAATCATCTTTGATGCTTCTTGGAACCCATCGTATGATATCCAGAGTATTTTCAGGGTTTACCGCTTTGGGCAGAACAAACCTGTGTTTGTGTACAGGTTTTTGGCTCAGGTAAGTTTCTGTCATTTTTTTTGTGATATTCTGGTTCTGCAGTCAAATTTGTAAACTGGAGCTATTGGGACTTCTGCTGAGGTCCGTAGTGGTCCGCACTGATCCAGTCATCTTCCAGCCTTAATCTGGTAGCAGCATTTGTCCCAAAATCACTGAAAAAACTCTTGAAGGAAATGGTGGTAAAAGAAATAAATTGCAAAATAATAATTAATAATAATAATAATAAAAAGCCCACACTGAAATTATTTGCTGTTAAGCCCGCTTCATCTGGCATTTTGTGTTTCACAAATCCTGGCATTCTAGCAGGGATTCACACATTTGGACTCGGAATAGTGGTTACTGCTTTAATTGGTACATTACAGAAAATTCTGCATTGTATAGACCATGTAGAGGATGGCTGTCATTTGTCAGTAGCCTTGCTGAATGTGGCTGACTTCTACAGACCCCTTAAAACTGGTCTCTGGGTCCATGAAAATCCAAATGGAATGAAGATTCTGGTAGCTAAAGATTATTTTTTTTCTACAAAAAGGCATGCAGTCATGATTTGAAAACCTGTATCACAGCCTAAAGCTCTGTAATGATTCCGACGGTCACCGATCTATCCTCTTTGGAAGTAATAATGCCATTACTTCTGACAGGTAGTGTCTTGCTTCATCTCCTAGTTCTGAGGCTTTCACAGGACAAACTGAAGACTTTTTTTTCCTCAGTAACAGTAATTAACTCGTGATCAGATCATTATTCACTTGCCAACTTAAATAGCTCACTTTTTGTAACGTGTCACTGTCAGACATGGATTTTTTTTCTTCAGGCTTCAGTCTGTTTTTCTCTACATGCACTTTTGAACTGTTGGTATCCTTTTTAAGTTGCAGTGTTTAGAACAAGCTGTGCTGTTCTTGTACTTTTTGTAGTTGTCATCTTTTTTAAAAATACGTAATTTTCCTTTTTTCCATCAAAGATCTAGCTTGTTCATACCCAGCTGTGATGAATTAGACGTGACTGCTTCCCTTGCCCTGTCCTTCCCACCCCAGGGACTTGGTATCTGTTTTCCTTTTTTATGGGCTGCCTAAAGCAGCAAGATGTACAAATGTACAAAAAAGGTACATGCTGTGGAAATGGACATTTTTGTCATAATTGTACTTTGGGAAATAAAGCAAAACCTGATCTCTTCAGGCCACTACCGATAACATACGTTTCTTACACTGAGTCGACAACTAGATGACATCTGCCTACACAGTGCACGCTGCTTTTTATTCATTTCCAGGAGGGTTTTGTTCTTTTGTTTGTTTGTTCCCCTTCAGCAAACAGCGAAGTATTTCCAGGTTACTTCATTGTTTTCCGGCTACTTTGTAGATAAGGAGCAAAGAAATAAGGGAAATCGAGCACTGTTTTGTTGCTGTTCTTGCTCTTCTGTATCTGTTAGTTATTTCCTATGTAACAGAAGGTCGCTGTTTGTATAAAAGTGACTAACTGTGTTTTCTAGGGAACGATGGAAGATAAGATCTATGATCGTCAGGTAACAAAGCAGTCGCTGTCTTTCCGGGTTGTTGACCAACAGCAAGTTGAACGTCACTTCACGATGAACGAGCTCACAGAGCTGTATACCTTTGAGCCAGACTTGCTGGATGACCCTAATTCAGAAAAGAAAAAGAAGAGAGATACACCGATGCTGCCTAAAGTAAGTTGATGCAGATCACTGGGAATTGTGTTCTCTAAAAAAACTTAAGTCTTTTGAAGGACGTGGAGTATTCAGTCTTGCGAGGAGAGGTGTTGTGTTTTCACATCAGTATTTTTTACTTTGAAATGTGGTAAATTGCAGATAACACAATAAACTGTGTAATCAATATCATGGATGCTCTAATGCCCTTCAATCTAACTGACAGTATAAGAAAAAGATCTTCAGTTTAACGGCAGAGTTTTTAAGTTAGAACAAACAGAACCTGGGAAGCCAAGATGAATGCGTAAGTGGGTGCTGGTGACACCTAGCATTACCTCAGTTAGTGATAACAAAACTCTCAGGAGATGCTGTGCTACGGGGTCTGTTTTCATTTCCCTGGGTAAGACTTTGAGTCAAATTAATCCACGATCTCTTTTGCCAAACCTTTTTTTTTGTTTAAAGTTCTTTATTTGTCTCTTATTGTAGGGATTGTTAATAGAAATACAATAGAGATAGGGAAAGAGATATTTATTGTTTAAGTGGAGAAAAATTGGACAAGCTAAGGGTTTTCATGTGCTTTTAGTGCTGTCAGTACTAGCAGAGACCAGTGACGTTTTTGTTCCTTTTGCAGACGGTCATTTACTGGACATGGTGCGAGCGCTGACGTTCTGTGCTCTGGGGAAATAAGAAGTAGTGACTTCTAAGATCACAGTAGTTTGTTTTCACTGAGGCTTGCCTTAATCTATTTGTAGTGGCTGTGACAGGTAGTAGTGGTTCATTGTTGCTACTTAGTAATGTCTCAGTATCCTGTGCACTTCCTGGAGAACCTAAAAATTTATGACTTTAATTTGAAAGTATAAACTGTAACTTTTATTCCTGCCTGGCTGTGAAGTTCAGGGGAAAGAATGATCAGATGGCTTATTTTACTTTCTTTTTTCCAAGTCAGTTTATATTTAAGGTTAGTCTAAGGTTTGTACTTCAGCTGTTTTACATTCTTTGTGTTAGGTGTTGTAATGCGGCCTGCTGAAGGCTAATCGATGAATAACGTGTGCAGTTGTCTTTTGCTTACCAGGTGAATAGCTAGTAAACAGTAACGAGTAAACGAATGGCTCGTAGCTAATTACCTGATTACATCTCTGAGCTATTATCTTGAGGTCATTAGACACTGTCTGGGTGTGGAGAAGGAGGTTTCCTAGTTTGTACATGTATTAATTTTCAAGGAAAAATGCTATGCTTTTCATTCAAAACTGTCTGTAGACCACGGTAATGTAATAAATTGCGGTTAAGCATCACATTGGCATTCTTAATATTTAGACCTTTCTCTGAAATGGAGTTTATTTGACCACCTACAGTGTCCATGCAGCTGTCGGGGGGATTTAGGAAGCGGTAGCCCTATAAAGTGTTAGTCGCTGTTACACATGCATTTAAACCCTTTGAAAACAAGCTGTAATGACTGGATCTAAGCTCTTTTTCTTACAGTGTTTCACAGTGTAAGCAGTAAATTGTAGACAACAGATTCGATTTTTGCTCTTTTGTAAATTTACAAATTCATTTTTTTGCCTCCTGAAACATGTTCCTTTAGTTTTCAGTTTAATTAATGGTACTTACTTAATTCCATTTGGCCATCAACACGTATTCAGCTTCACTTACATGAACCACAAAGCTTTAACCACGTCCCTGCCTAGAAGTAAAGCAGATCTGCGTGTAAGGGCTCTGTGTGGTTCTTTTTCACAGCTTTAGCAAATGGTATTGAACAGGATTATTATTAAGATGTGCATCTCCGTGCACACTTCTAATCTGTTTTGTTTTCAGTTTGATGGCTGAAGGAGCTCTAAGTCATCAGGTAGATGCATCTGATTTCAGCAGTTTCTGCGTTTATTTGTTGGAAGCAGGGTTTTGTATTCCTGATGCTGATTCCACAGAACGTGGAAGGCTAGCAGTTAGCCCCTAAGTAATCTTTTCCCTTTCTTTGTGTCCCTGACTTAGGCTTGGGTTGGCGATAGTGAGGAAGAATCCTGTGGGATGCTGAGCTCCCTCAGCTCCTGCTGAATTGGGGAGGTGGGAGGCGAGGTGTGGAGGTGCCGTAGGAAGTAACGGAACTTCTGGTGGCTGGGAGCAGCGCTGCCTGTAGCACGCGTGGTAGCCAGTGCTTTCACGTGTCTTTGGGCTGCTTGTGGTGAAGTGATGTTAAATTGTTAGTGGGGAAAGATGTGTCTCAGGAGTGCTAATAACATCGGTAGCTGTCACTGCACAAAGTACTACTTGTGGTTCGGGATTGGACCAGGTGGGCTGAGGGCAGGAGTAAAATCTGTCCTGCAAGGGCATCGTATACGCATGAGCAGCAACTGAAGCTAATTAATGTTTCCTGGGTAGTTCGTCCAAGAAGAAATGAAATAGTAACATTTAGGGTGCCTGGGTGCCTAGTGCCAAGGTAGTAAACTGTTGCAAAGTAATTTATGTCAGAGAACTTTTTGTTTGTTTCTTATATTTACTATAAAAAAATGTAAAGACAGAACTCTTTCCCCCGTAACTGTTTTTGCTATCCCATTTTTAATTATTATTATTTTGGCTGTGTTTGTCTTCCCAGCTGATCGGGTCCTGTTACTTTCATTTTATCCACCGTCAGGTTCTTGCTTTGCACAGGGGTGAGCTAGTGCAGCGGTTTGTTCCTTGATTTCCTGTTCTGATTAACTGGACGGTGGCTCATACCTTATTTACAATATCGTTTGTTTAACTTTGGTTTCATTTAACTATTGCTTTTGCTCTATCCGATTCTCTAGAAATTCTACATAAACAACAAAAAGCAAATAGCAGCTGTAGAAAACACGGCAGTGGATGGGATAAATACCAAAATCGTGTAATCTTACTCATCCGGAAAGCTCACTATTCCTTATTTCAGTGGAATTAGAGCAGAGATGCTTGACTTACCTTTATAATAATACTTTTTTTTTTTTTTTTTAATGATTTGATGAGTTCAACACTGCATTTGTTGCATGTTTGGAGAGAAAAAAGTTGATCATAAAGACTGATATGCTTTCAGAAGCATTTTATTGTAACAGCCCTTAATTTCACAGCAACTGGAGTTTAAAACTTTATTTAAGATGCTTTTTTGTGGTAAGTTCAGCATGCCCTGCCTGATCTCTGCAGCTTTCAGTTGGAGGCAGAGGCTACTACAACTGCCCCTGGATCACCCTTTTCCAGCACTGAGCTGCCTGCTCCTCGCTTAAAAAGACTGAGCTGCTCCTTTATAATTATCACCAAAGCGAAGTAGGAATTGAGGCTAAAAGAAGGCTTTTGTTTCGCTTTTACAGGTTTTATGTATACGTTTCTGTCTTGTCTTCAGGCCTCTGCATCTCTTTTACATCTCCAAAGCGTAGTCTCTCGAACAAGGACCGATACCGTTCTTGTGGAGGCAGCAAGATCGGGGGTTACCTTTGTAATCCGTAGCATCAGTGTGAAGTGCACAATAAAATACCTAAACGTATTAAAATCATCAAGTAGAGATACAGCTAGGATCTGAGAGAACGGGTTCCTCAGAATATGGGTGCATAAATAATTGCAGACATGCTTTGAAGGGTTCAATTCCAAAATGCATGTTCTTTAGAGGGAATTATAAGTAAGAATTAGGTGACATGTTTTCTATTTTCCTCTGATTGTCTAAGCATCAGTGTGGAAAACCCTAGAGAAATAAGTTTTCTGCGGGTTGTCTGCTGAGTCACCTTACTTCTTGACTTCAGTGAAGCCACCTTGTAGAAGGTCAGCAGTCAGGAATCCTGTGCTGAGGAGGAGTGGTTCAGAGCTGAGCGTTAGGGTTGCTCTTGGAACTTGTAGATTTGACACGCTTTCCAGCTGCTTTGATGTAAGAAATGATATTTTTAATTAATTTCTTATTAAAAAAAATAGGAAAATTCATTGTGGATTGTTTTAAAAGAAAGAAGTAAAGCCTTTATGTGAGCGAAGAAACGAATGCTGCTT
Source organism: Oxyura jamaicensis (assembly GCF_011077185.1). Lineage (NCBI taxonomy): Eukaryota > Metazoa > Chordata > Aves > Anseriformes > Anatidae > Oxyura > Oxyura jamaicensis. The sequence continues at coordinate 16,868,889 of NC_048896.1, read as the reverse complement.
GACTTTCAAAATACATCCTCGGGAAGTCCTTTATGCAATAATCCCAAGTTTCAGTCAAAGAAGGGTTTTCTTAGCAAATGTTGTTAATAGGTGGGGGTGGAGGGGAAGATGCTGAATGTTGCTATTTTATATGAAAAGCCACATGGCAAACATGGAATAGGTAGGTTTTCCTGGAAGCTTATCAAAGTTTCATGTCAAGTTTTAATTTTAGCAGCAGTTTTCCGCACACGGCAGTCTGAGCAAGACCTGCAGGTTGCCCGGGAGCACTAAGAGCCAGTGTACGCCCCTCTCGGGGGGAAAGGCACGCAGCACTACAACAGTAACTTCACAGTGCCATTTCTCTGCCCTTAGCCCTCTGAAAGTCCTGCTGCGTCTTGAAGAATGTAAACACTTGGTTTCAGCAGAGTGTTTTTAGCGTGGATGTTATTCACCTGAATTAGTAAATCAGTCTTAAATTGCACTGCTTGAAAGCGCATTTCATTCATCCGCTGTCCCTGCAGATCTGGAAATGACTGCCTTAGAAGTTCTGCCTGAAGGGCATAACAGGTGTCTTCAGACTGAGTAATCATTGATTCAAACTCATGGTATTCAAGTATAGAAATAATTACAACTAATTACTGTACATAGCCCATGAGCTGGATGCAAATGTAGTGACTCATTGCCTAATAGAGACTAGAGGCATAAAAACTTTCTCTGGATTGCTACTCTGCAGAAATAGTAAAAGAAGATAGTGTAAAGTGAGGAAATTCTCTCTGGGGCATTGTGACTGCTTTTCAGGTGTTAACATTTCACTTTGCCCTGAATTTAACAATAGATTCTGAGTCCTTTTTAAAATCAGCACGATTTCTGATGACTAGGCTGTCCTGTTTTTTTAAAAGCAGGTTCTCAGACCCTTAACGCTCCGCTCCCGAAGGATTCCATTGGGTATCATGTAGCTGGTATCACGTAGCTATCACTGAAGTTTTTACCCCAAACACTGATAATCGGGTGCCGTGATCAGTGCAATGCCTGCGGCTTGCCCTGGCCAGCGCGGTGTTTCACAGCAGTGCAGGTGAGGTAGGAGCTGGACAAGGACAAAATGGGCTTGAGGGGCCCTCGTGAACCTCGCAGCTGGCACCGTGGCACCTTGTTCCTTGTCCATTCTTCCTAGGACATGATTTTTATTGTATTTTTGTACTAAGGGACACTTTTGTGAATTTTGGGAAGGCTTTTAATTTCAGAAGCCAAAGAATTTGCTGGCTTTTACTTTTCATTTGTTCTTATTTTTAACCTTGGTATTGAATTTTAAATTGGTGGAGGAAAAAAAAACACAACACCTTTATGAACAACAGCATAACGTAGATTCCTTTGTGGAAGATTTCCTTTCTAATACATTTATCTCTCCATAGCATTTAATTTCTACCTAAATGACAAGTTAATCCTTTTTAAAAATTAAAAAACTTGAAAATCTCTCTTCAAATTTTTAATTCATCACCAGGATATCACCTAACAGCTTATAAACAATAACCGTTGTCTTATCAACAAGTTAAACAAATGAAAGGAATGTTAATCTGCTGCGCTTTTTTGTATATAAGGTGAATTTATTATTTTTCGTCCCTGTTAAATAAATCACGTGGCAGTATCTTCCACATACCAGTTTTCAAGCTCCATCATATTTAATGCAAAATAAAATTTAGACAAAGAAAAGCAAACAGGCAGTTGGATGTAATTTAAACCACATTTTGAAGACGCTGTTGGCCAAGTGAGTGTGGATTACATTTCGGTACTATTTTCAATAGTAGTGTTACCATGGAAATTAATGCATATGCGTGGCCTGGAACCCTCCACGCACTGATGTACGGCTACAGTGTGTTGAGAGTGCTTTGTAATTGTGTTAACTTAATTTTGTAATATCTCCTTGACTTCTTTGCCCCCTTCCTCTAGATGTTTTCTGCGTATCCCATTAATGCATCCCTTTTTTCTCTCCCTTGTCCTTCTCTCCCACCACCCCAAAATCCCGGTACGCGTTTCTTGTGCCCATGAGTCGTGCTGGTCTTCACACTGAAAGTTTTCTCTGAGCTGGAGAAGAAAGCATGGGTCAAAATTTAGGAAGATTAATTGATACAGAAGGATAAAACAAAGACTGGCTTACATAGTTCCTTATGTTACTTACGGTTACCTTCTGCTTACTGAGCTTTAAACGTGCACAGGAACAACTTTCTGTAGCTGTCGTGGCAAAGCCACTGGTCAGGGCTCTCAAGTGCAGTTCCCAAAGTACAAAGGTCTGGCAGGAGAAGGGCTTGACATTGATTAGGTCTGTAGATACGTGTGTAATTCTGCTGCAAAAAGACATCTCTTTCACTGCATTCGCCGTAATTCGTTTCAGGAGTGGATGAGGAAGTTTAATGGAACGATGGTTTTGTGTTATTAATCCTAGGTGGAATGCTGAGGGGTACCGGGGCTTCTCAGGCGGGCTTATCAGTGCTGCAGGTGCATCAAAAAAGAAAAAAAGCATTCAGTCATTCCTTCTGAAATGGTGACTCCTGTGGTACGGGGAGGGGCAGGTTTTAGTGGTCTTTGTACAGAGCCTCCTTGATCCTCTGCAGCATGACCTTGATTTGCTACAGAGAGGCGTCATCTTTGAACAGCTGCGGAGACGGGAATGTTGAGTCGGTGACAATGGGCACTGCAAACCCGTTATTAACACACGGCCTCGAAATCCCAGCTTCTCCCATTCATGTCCTGTTTGTGTTTCCCTTCTGAACTAACGATCTACCAAAATGTGGCATCTGTGGTCCAGTCGAGAGCAGTAGCCCCTAGCCGGTTTGGGTAGCAGCTAGCTTTTCTGCTTCACCCAGGCACTATTCGACGTTCTGGTAGTGCTGCCTACTGGAAAACAGCACCAGGGTTTTTTGGTGTTAATACAGCTACCAATTTCAGTATGTCTGTAAACAAAACCTTCGCAGCAGACGTTGTAAACATTTTCCTTAACCTTAAAGGCAGTTAAACGTAAGGGTGTTGTGAAATACAGAAAGCTAACTTGCCACCTGCCGATCAAATCCAGCTCACAGCAGAGATTTGAACGTTTTTAGCCCAAATGGATGGGGGACTATTTATCTCAACATGCATCTGGACAGTTTGAAGAAAGCAGCCTTTTCTTGCAGAGTACCGACAGACAGCTGATGGACCAAAGTACCACTTAGTGCTCTGCGGCCAGCAGCAGAGCTCTTTATAGATTACAGATGCGGATTATTGACAGGTCCTCTCAGGTATCCGGTCTAGCAAAGGAAAAATCATTTAGCACATTCCTTTCTTTTTAGGTTGTTAAAGTGCATTTATTGTTGAGGAACCTGAGAGCATTCCTGTGGTTCATTAAGTGATCTGACTGTCATCTCTGTAGCAGGTTGTTAATCCATTACCCTCCCTCTGAGGAGAATTCTACTTTTAAATTATTTTTTAATTCTGTTTCCCTGAAGTGCTCGGAGCTGCTATTCGTGAAAATTGGGTCAAAGCAGTAAGGCCTGCACAAAGAGTAAATAAATACAACAGAGCTACCGAGTGACTTCTTACTCTCTCCTCCCTTGTTCATTTGAACAGGATACAATTCTGGCAGAGTTGCTTCAGATCAATAAAGAGTACATAGTCGGATATCATGAACATGATTCTCTCCTGGACCATAAGGAGGAAGAGGAGCTCACTGAAGAAGAAAGGAAGGCAGCATGGGCAGAATATGAAGCAGAAAAGAAGGTAAAGCTATCTGTACCTGTTTGCTGTATATGAAAATAACCTTTCCGTGTAAGTACCGTTCACCTTTTCAGTTCGTTTTGGGGAAAATCATTATCTCATAGGCCAAGAAATGGATATGCAGGGTAAACTCATGAAAAATGAGGATACCATGTCTTGTTTACGCTCTTGATGCTTTTCTTTTGTGTGTATTTTCTTTATTAATTCAATTTAAAAGTAACTTTTTACTTCTGCACGCAGAAATTTTCCATTTCATAACAACACTCAGCTGGTGTCCTGTCTAATAGCTCACTTTTACAACTTGAGGAAATTTCTAGTTCCATTAAAGGTGTAGAATTGATTTCAGAACTTCTTGCCATGACCTTACAAACATGCATCTGCTAGAAAGGGGTTAAGTCTTGCCTTTTTCCCCCTTATTTCCTGTATCTTGTTGATTTCATATTTAAGCAGGTGGCAGAAAGAAAACTAAATTGGATAGAGCCGTGGGTTCCGGGGGGGTTGGTTTGGTTTGGTTGTCGTTTTAAGCTGTAAAAGCAGTATTGGTACCTTGGTGTAACTGGAATTTGACATCAAAAAAAAATCTGGAAAGGCTAAGTTTGGTATTCATACCTGATCGGTAATCTGAAACGACAGAAATTGGGTATATACAATGCCACTGACAACCCTGAATGAACAAATGACAAATGAAATGGAGTGTTGGCAGAAGGCTTTGTGAAGGAGAAGAAATAGGAAGATAAGATAAATGTCAGTGCGCACTTATATGGCTTTCTTACAAGGCATTTTGGGAGCTGAGCTTTATATTCCTGTTAGTAAATGATCCCTTCCACTTCTTTCGATTGTGATTACAATCCAGCATTAAGTAATGGGGTTTGCAATTAAAAGACGCATCTTAAATAACTTCAGATATAATAATAAACCTTGGCTATTCTTGTCTTAGTAATTACCGGATAATTAAGCTCAACAACCATATTCATTTAAGACTGGAGTTGAGGTTCCCGTGTGATTAAGACGTCCTTCTGAACGGGGGTTTGGAAAGGCCCCTCAGTGCAGTGGGATAGCTCAGCCTCGCTGTGCCACGGGCGGTGGCCGTGTTCATCCCTGCGGGCTGAGTGCTCCGTGTGCGCTGCTTCAAGGGTTGGTAGCGAACGTGAATTCCTGCAGTTGTTCAGACAAGTGCGTTTTGTGTTTTCAAGGGCTTGACCATGCGTTTCAACATGCCGACCGGGACCAACATGCTTCCCACAAATTTCAACTCTCAGACCCCGTATATTCCTTTCAATCTGGGTGCTCTGTCAGCAATGAGCAACCAGCAGCTGGAGGTAAGTTGGAATGTCTGCGTTGCTGTAAGCATGCGTGTTATTCTGTCACACGTGGGTGGTTCGTGTCGTTCTTTAATATTCTGGTGTTTATCTAACGGTCTCTTATTTTTAATAGCTGACTTTTTTGCTTAGTTACATATCTGTGAATCGAAGTCTAACTTGTATGTGTGTAACCTGCAAGATCTCTGTGTAGTATCTCAGGGTTCTGGGAGATGAACTGCATTCCTTGCAGACGTTAATTACCACGTCTAGCTTTGTGCCTCTGCCTCCATTGCCTTCTGTCTGAGAAGGAGTGGGAGGGAGGATCGTGTGCTCCGCTCCCAGTTACCTCAGGTCTTAGCTGGAGCAGCTGCTGACATTTCTTCCTAATGTCCCGACCCGTAAACTGCAGCAGTTGAAGGACATTTGATTGTCTTTGGGTGCCTGCTAGTGTCCGGCGAGGAGTTTGTGTGAAAGAATTGAAAATCTCTAGCAAAGTATGCAGATCAGGGGGACCCATACTGGATACACCTGTGGAGTAACAGGTGACGTGCCAGTATCATGCTAAAATAGGTCGCAGTACTTGGAGCACAGAGGATGAGTTGAGGTTGTGTTACTCGGGTATTACTGAGGTGCATAACTCAGTATTGCAGAAAACTTGCCTGAGTAGAAAAGCATCGCTGCTGTTATGGTCTGAAAACCTTTGGGTACAAAAATACTGGTTTTCTGTATAAATACCGTCTCCGATGCAGGTTGCCAGTTCTGGATGTGCTGTTCAGTTATTCTGAACTGGAGTTCAGTTGTGTGGAAGTCCGAGTCTGTCTTGTTACTCACAAATTGACTTGTGCAAATGAGGAGAGGGACGTAAATTTTCTAGGCAGATAAGCCAAAGATGAGGAAAACTTAGAAACAGTTGGCAAAGAAATGTGTTCTGTGCATTATAGTTAATTTATTGGTGTTTTCTCAGGACCTCATTAATCAAGGAAGAGAGAAAGTTGTGGAAGCAACCAACAATGTAACTGCAGCAAGAATTCAGCCCCTTGAAGACATCATTTCAACAATAGTGAGTAAAAGAGTTCGTTATAGGATTAGACCTACAGCTGAACATTAGCAGGCGAAGAAATGATCATTATATATGTCATTCAGCTAATTAGTTGTCATTAATTAATGTCATTTCCAGTGTGTGTTAACTTGTATCACTGCAGCCTGCAGAAACCCTCATGGCATATAGATGTCGTAGAGCCTGGTGGGACTAGCACTTCAGATCCATGACTGTGTGCTATGCACTGAAAATCACGGCTTTCTGCAAATAAGTGTAACAATCATACACAAAGAGAAATACTGCCTGCTCCTTGTCCCTGTATATCTATCTCAGACTGCATTTCCCACTTGTTACCAATAATCTAGAGGCATGTCACCTCAATGAATAGTTTAAAGAACTGGTAACTCTTAGTTCTGATTCGGGGCAAGTGTAGTTCTGCGTTTTCCAGAGACTGGGCTGTTTTTTAACTCCTGATGCAACTCGGAATATAACACAAGACCTCAGTCACCAGTACGCTTTTGTCAAAACGACTAATGCCAAGATTTTATTTTATTTTTTTCCTTTTCAGTGGAAAGAGAATGTAACACTCACAGAGAGCCAAGTACAGGCCCTGGCCCTGAGCAGGCAGGCAAGCCAGGAGCTTGATGTTAAGCGCCGAGAAGCCATCTATAACGACGTCCTTACTAAACAACAGATGGTAAAATATCTAACTATTACTTGATCAGCTGTCCAAGTTTGAACTGGGATATTGAGTATGGACTTCGCATGTGTGTGTTTATAAAACAGAGGTGTATGTTTAGATATGTATAAATATGTACTCGCAGAGTATGAGTTTCCATGGGTCGAGTATTTGCTGGCATTGTGTAGTGGTGTCTATGATGTAACATCAGGACTTCTGCAGTATGCTGGATTGGATTGCTCAGCCTCATCGGCGGAGACTCCACGAGAAGTTCATTTCAAAAGATACTCACCGGATATTTCTGTTGAAGTAGTTTGCCTGAAGGTCACGAGGTTTGAAGAGAAATCTAACTCCGGTGCTAAGAAAGCAATGTACGAAACACAAGTCATAGAAAGTATTGCTAACGATTTGTAGCTTAGAATGATTTTTGCAAAATCTGAAAGCTGCCCATCTTAAGTCAAGTGGTGGAGCTTTCTCTGAGGCAGACAATCTGCATGCAGGACTTTCAAAGGGATGATAAATGGTACCTGACAAAAAACCGCTGTAATTTATACTTGGGAGTAATTTCACAGCATAGTGCATTTTGCTGTAGGAACTTACCCAAATGTTGCGTGCAATACAATAGGCAAGTCATTAAGAGAACTCAGCCCTAAATGGTGTTACTGAATGTTTTCTGCAGTAATCAGCTTGTGAATACCATCACATTAGTGATGGTGATAACAATAGTGCTTTTTCCTTCAGCCGTGCTATCCCGAACAAATTGATTTTAACTCTGAACTTGATACTGGCAGCATTGAGACGGGTCGTGCACTTCTAACAGCTCTGCTTTCCCTTCACAGTTAATCGGTTGTGTTCAGAGGATACTTATGAACAGAAGACTACAGCATCAGTACAATCAGCAGCAACAGCAGCAGATGTCTTACCAGCAAGCAGCAATGAGTCATCTCATGATGCCAAAGCCTCCAAATTTAATCATGAATCCTTCCAACTACCAACAGATAGATATGAGAGGAATGTATCAGTCAGTGTCTGGTGGTATGCAACCACCACCTTTACAACGAGCACCACCCCCCATGAGAGGCAAAAATCCAGGGCCTTCCCCAGGGAAATCAATGTGATTTTGCACTAAAAGCCTAAAGGATTGTTAAAATCAGAGAAAGAACTTTTATTTTTTTAGGAATCAATGGCTTAACAGAACTCAACTGTAAAAAAAAAAAAAAAAAAGGTTAAAAAAAAATAGTTTGGTTGGTCCCCTTAAGCGCCATGTTCCATGTTAGTGTTTCAGCTTTGTTTAAATAGGACATCTGTTTTCCCTTGTTGTCAGTGATGTTGCCTAGAATCTTCTTACATATGTTGAGTACAGGAGATACCAAGTTGTTTTCAGTGAAAACAAGTCCTCCCGTAACAGTAGCATCTCCACAGGTTGCCTGTCTAAACTCCTATGCTTGCTTTTAGTAGCCGTGAAGCTGTCATCAAATTTGAGAAGCTTAGGAAGGACTGCAGGTCTGTATGTTTCAGTATACCATATGTGAATTGTACACAGCTGAGTTCTTGATTAGAGTTGATTCCTCAAATTATGGAATACTTTTCTGCTTACCCATTTCTTGAAATTAGTGGGAATATTGTAACAGAAATAGTTCAGTTTCCTTTTTACTGAGGTCTGGACTCGTACTATCGCATCTATGCTGAACAAAACATAGGAACTGAAAATACTCTTTGAAATAGAATCGAGTGCAATATTCTTAAGTACTACTGCTCTGAAACTTTTGAGTCGTGCAGTTACATAAAAACTGTGTCTACAGCCTTAAATAGTGACTTGGGGAAGAAAATTATTCTTCCTTAGTCTTCTGCCATTTTTTATTTTCACTTTTATGTGATGGAAAAACAGCTGGTGATCCGGGAGTAGGAGATGTCTCCTTCACCTGAATTCGCTCTACGCGGAGTCCAATGCAAAGCACATTTCTGTTAACTCCTTAATGCTGGTGCTACTGTCTCTGCCCGTTGCCAGCAATGGGAGACAGGCCAAGAATACTGAAATTCCTGGTATTTTGGGGGTTAGGATGCCGATGGTGGGCAGGGTCAAACCCTGTTACATTATCAACCTTAAAATGGCAGAACCATTGCAAAGTTAAAATTGATACCAAAAAAGTGCTCTAACAACTTCCTGAGCTACCAGAACAGTGAAGTAACTTTTCCTCCATTAGATAAGAGTTTTGTTTATGCACTCCTCCCCATTCCCTTTCATTTGTGTGCAAACATAATTTAGTACTCAAAGAGCTTGATTTTGTTGTTGTTGTTTTTTACGTAGACCAGAGATAAATTTCTCGTTTATTATTATACCAATAGCACTCTTCTTTACCCACACTTCTTGTGCTTGTGGAGATCTAACTAAACACAAACAGGGCTCTTCTTTGAATATAGCTTGGTGGACTCTTCCCCGAAAAAAATGTTTATAATCTGGGGCTAAAATAAACGACGGGAGCATTTGAGGCAACGGTGTGTCGAGTATAGAAAAGAGCTAGAGAATTCTGGACAAACAAGCGGATGAAGGCATTTGCTGTAGATATTGCTGGACTCTTCTGGCTTGCTGACATGAACTGAAGTTGTTTTGGTTTCTGGAACCGTTCTTGCAGGAGTTTGAGATCTTGCCCTGAATGGACAAAGTTGTTTTGTTTTGTTTTTGCATCTAAATATGCAAATACTACGTGATATTTCATTTTGTGATAAAAAACTTGGTTTGTGATCTGAACAGAGTTTCTTTGATCTGTTCAAAGCCAGCTAACAAATTGCCATCTTGGACTCTTTATTACAAGATTCCACAGATGAACCTCAGTATGTGCTAGTGCTTTGCCAGCTCTACAATTACATTTAACGTGGGGGGAAGGGAGCAAAAAGAGATGTATTCACTCTAGAAGTAATGAAAATCTGAGACTTTGAAACCAACAACCGAAGGCAAACGTACTCTGGGCAACTCTCACTGATGTTCCTACGTGTCATGAGTAAGAGAAGTATCTTCTACCAAACCTGGGAATGTTCAATGGAGTTTTATAGTAACTCAAAGACTTAAATGTGGAAGTTTTAGGCAACATTTAAAGGCACATTTTTTTCATTCTGGACAAAACTATGGATAACAGAAGACTAATGCATAAGAAGAAATTGGAGATGAGCATTGAAATAAAACTTGGACCACTTTGCATACATGTTTCTCACTTGACATTTTAGCTGCATAACGATGTGCTTTGAGTATAACATCAAGCTTTAACAAATATTTAAAGACAACGTACATCAATAAGATAATAAAAGGCTCATTTTTATATTTGTTTTAGATGTTTTAACTAGATGAGATGGCTTAAGATGACGAATAAAATTGTTGCTTGTAATACAATTTTGCCTGCTAAATTCTCCACATTTTGTAACCTGTTTATTCCTTTGGATGTAAAGCGTTTTTGCTTAGTATTGTGATATTGTATATGTTTTGTCCCAGTTGTATAGTAATGTTTCAGTCCATCAACCAGCTTTGGCTGCTGAAATCATACAGCTGTGAAGACTTGCCTTTGTTTCTATTAGATGGCTTTTCAGTTCTGTATTAAATATCTTAATTACTATAGAAAAGGTGTCACCTCTTCCTATAAGGCTGTTTTGTAATATATATAAGGACTGGAAATGTGTTTTTAAAGAAAAGCATTCAAGTATGACGATATACTATCTGTGTTTTCACCATTCAAAGTGCTGTTTAGTAGTTGAAACTTAAACTATTTAATATCTCATTTAATAAAGTGACCAAAATACATCAATGTGCCTTGTGCTACATTTGCAGTGAAGCGTGAGCTCCACAGGGACGTGGTCTGGGAACTTGTCTGTTGAGAGCTGTGAACTTGCACTGCGTTGGAGTTAAGCTCTTTCTTTTTGCCGCAGTCAGGTACCCGTTACTCGATTTAGTCATTATTTTAGGGAGGGTAGTTGTGGGACAGGGTTTCAAATAATAAACACTTGGCAGTGGCTTCTGCAGCCAGTCTCTGTTACAAATGATGAACAGGGAGGAATTGCCCAACAAGAATAAATCGTTCAGAGCGAGGTGAAGTTCTGCTTGGCCAAATCAGAACGATGTACCTGGGTAGTTCAGCCTCATAATTAATTGTACCTTTTTTTTTTCTTTTATAGTTATTTAATTCCTCCTGTTGGGCAAAAAATAAAAAATAAAAAGCCTTTACTACACCCACAAAAAAAAAAAAAGTGGCAATTATGTTTAAAGCTGTCCCTACGCTTGTTCCCTGTGCTTAAAGCTTTCTCTTTAGCCGCGTCGCTGCCCCACGAGGTGCAGCTGGCTGACAAGGGGCTTGTGCTGTGGAAGCTGCTGAACGTGAAAATAATCACGGTTCTGAACCAGGTGGTGCCATAAAGGACAGTGTGGGGAAAGTTTTTAAATATCCTTGGAAATTGCTCACGGTTGGAACTGGGAAAAACTCCCACCGCGGTCAGCAGGAGGCTCGGGCACAGGCTGGGGCTGGAGGCTGCTGGGTCAGGCCAGCACGGCGCTCCGATGGCCGGTGGCGTTTCGGTGTGTCAGGTGCTGAATGCTTTCCTTTTCTGCCTTTTTTTTGGTCTCTAGAAGACTCACATTTGATCCTTAAATCCTGAACCAGTTTGAGTGGAGTAAGTAGAAGTCATTTTATCAGTTTAAGCAAAGATGGTTGGAGTTTGGGTAAATTTTCAGTGTTTATGGGGAAGACAAATGTCCTAAATACTGCTAGCTGGAGACGCTTGGAAAAATTAGTGCTGCAGCATCGGCTGCAGCGGGATGCAGTGTATATAGGTGAGGGCTGAACTCCTCAGTGTTCCCTTCCCAAACCCGTGCAGGTGTTGTGATAACCCCGTGCCCCCTCTGTGCTGTGGGGTGTATCCTGCAGGCGTGTCCTGGCGTAAGGCACCAGCTCCCTGCCCAGCCCCGTCCTCAGGAGGGGCTGAGAGCAAAACTTGGAGGGGGTTTGGGTCTCGAGGGCCTGCAGAAACCCTCCAGTGGGCACAGCCGGGGCACGCTGCAGCTCGTGGGATCGCTGGATCCCTCACGCTTCTGTGCCTGACCCCAGCCCATCTCCATGCGGGCCGTTGCTGTGCAGCAGCATCCAAGGAAGCGTTTTTTGAGCAGGTTGGAGCTCCCCTCGTGCTCCACGCAGCGAGAAGGGGACATAAGGGGTGTCGAGGGAGTGGCAGGGCTGGCAGATAGGGGAGTTTTGGAAGGGGTTGAGGCAGAAAATGGGGACGCTGCTGGAGAAGGGCTGGGGGGAGCCCCCCCTCGTTCCGTGCTCAGCCTCTTGCAAAGGCTTCCTTGGTTCTGTGCGGGGTGACCGGCACACCGGAGCGCTGCTGCTTCAGATGCTGAATGAGAAACAGTAACTGGGGCTTTAAAGCTTCATCCGGGATGTGGCTACTTTTCTAATCGAATTGCACAAAATGTCCCCGGGGATTCTCTTTGGCACCAGCATGTGCTCACGGGGCGATCAGCCACACTTGGTTACGTGGGGACGCAAATTTCTGGTAACAAATACTTTGGTGTGATTCAGGAACGACCTGAGATGCCTCAGCGGGGTTGGCTTTGCAGATGTTTTCTCAAACCTACCCAGCACAGGTTGGAAACTACTTCCCTTGTATTTTTTATGAGGATTGAACACCTCCAGAGCAGTTACTTGCTTTGGGAGAAAAACAAATCTTACGTGGTACCGCGCACAAGCTGGTCTGCTTGGTTTACGTCCCTCTCTCTGACTTCACTCCAAGTTCTCACGTTACCAGACCCGGTAGCACGGTGCCTGCACGGATCGCGGGCTATCGTGCTGACTTGTGCTGTTTGCTCTCCCCACCTGACTACAGATGTTTTTTATCTCAAATTCAGGACCAGGACCTGCATTTGTTCAACTCTGGCTGCGTTTCCCGTGGTCCTGCCTGCCTCTCTCCAACAAACCCAGCTCTGTGCCTGCCTTCCTGCCCGTGTCTCTCCTGGATGGCTGCTGGAGGAGCTGCCCATCACACCTACGCTCTGCGTTTGCCCTGAAAGTCGGAATTGTTTTCAGCCCAGGTCCCCACCACCTTGTCTTCTGTCCAAATGCTTTTCCAGCAAGGTCGTGGCATTTTGTTCACCAAAGTGTGGAGAAATGATTTACCCGCATCTGCTGGCTAATAACGGCCCTGAGCTATCAGGTAACCCAGTTATTACCCTTGGTGTATTGTATGTCCTGTGGCTTAGGGGGAGCGCTCAGTAACCTCCCTTTATTTCCTCGCAGTGCCTTTGTCTTTATGAAGCTTTCTGGATTGAGTTGGAGACAGACTTTGCCCTCCAGACAGCTCCTGTTGCCGAGACCGTTACGCTTCAGCAAAGCCTCAAGGCTGAGAGTCAACTCCAAGTGCTGGGATGTAGGAGAGGACATCGCCCTTCGGCTCGGGTCCCCAGGATTGTCTTCTCCTGCCGGCGCTGCCCTGAGGGACACGGATGTCTTTGTCTTGCCATCAACAAGAATTTCGGTCCTTCTCCTTCGGGGACATGCTGTAGCCGCGTGTCCTTTCAGGGACGTCTCGGCCACAGCAGCTGACACAGCTCTGTCACACAGCCCAGCGGGGCGGCACCTGGAGGGCACCTTCCTCACCTGTCCACACGGAGTTTATCCACTCGTGTTGGTGCTTTGGGCTCCACTGCGTTCTCCAGAGGAGGCGCTGGGCAGCCCTGAGCCACCTCTCCTGCCCAGGAGAGCTCCCCGTGCCTCCAATCATGCACTAAAGCTGGGGGGACGACTGCTTTTGCCAGGTGTACGCTGTGATGCGCTGGGGGCTGCTTCAGCCTCATGCCGAGGGCTTTCCTCCATTTCCACACCCCGCTGCAGCAAGACTTGGGAAATTGTCCGTCTCTGCTGCCGACCTCCCTCCTCTGGCTTTATGCAGGTCTCAGCTGTTACATGCCCAGCTCTCTCCAGCTGGAGAACTGTTAAAAACAATTCCTTTTGTTGCATTTATTGTTGTATGATACGTGGATTTTCACGTGTCAAACAGCCCAGGGGGAACGGGAACAAGTAGGCACGAGGCTCCTACTGGAGGAGAAAAACCTTTAGGTTTTGTTGGTGGCAGTTTTTGTTGGTTCTTGTTGTTTTTTTTCTCGGTGGTGGTGGTACCAACCCTTAGAGCGAGTTCTTGCTGCGTTTTACTGCTGGCATTGTGTTTTCGAACCCCCAGCCTGAAGAGTTTTCCACTCTCACGCCTGCGCAGCCCTTTGCAGGAGGATCCTCCGCCCGCGGCAGCCCTTGGATCCTGCAGCCGGAGGAACGAGCCCGCTGCCGTGCGCCCATGGGCCAAATCAGCTCCCCGTCAGGTTGGCGAAACGCACTGCGCGTTGCTGAGATTCGGCTTTGCCCTTCGTTCTGGAGATGAGGAGCAGCCTCTTCTGCATTACAACTACCTCCAGGTGTAAAGGGAAGCTGGAGAGAGGGCTGAACCAGCAGGTGGGATCCCTCGCCCTGCTCCTGCAGAGGCAGCTGCGCTCTCTGGGACGGCGTCGGCAGCAGCGGCGCCGCTGGGACCCCCCGGATGGCCACAAGCACCCGCGGGATGAGGCTGTGAGAAGGCTGTGGAGCAAAGCTGAAGGTCTGAGAGTTTCCCTTTGCTAAAAAGTACATTTTAGGATGCTTTTCACGAACGATCATGCTTCTGTCATGGCTGCTGAGGATTAGATGTTTCGGCGATGACTCAGAGGAAAAAGGTAAATAAACGTTTTTTATTTAAAACACGGGATTAAATTCCTCCGTGTCTAGATCATTGAAGGTAAAGCTCCTTTCATCTTTTCACTGCAGTCTGCGGCCTTGTCTGGGACAGCTGCGGCACCGGCTGGGATGTTTGGGGAGCAAAGGCTGCAGCAGGGACCTGGGAGGTGGCGGAGAGGACAAGAGATGGCCAGGAGGACCTCTGTTAGCGGCACACAGCGCGTGAAGAAGCTGGCGTGGGTCGCTCCTACTTAAGTGAGATCGTCCTGGGAATTCAAGGATTAAAGCTGAAGGAGCTGAGATCTTCCCTAGCCTGCTTTGGGAGGTGGAGACGGAGCAACTATACTGTGAAAAACGAAGCTGTGGTAAGGAAAACCCCAACCCAAAGCCACAACACCTGCATTTGTACATACTCCTGCATGCTCCAGAGAACTGCGTTTCCTACCAGGTGCTCGTCCGTGCTGTGCAGGGCCTGTGGCAGTGACACATTCCTGCTCCCCCCCCGCACCAAAGCCCTGCCTGCTGACCTCAGGCTGAGCCCGCCGGCAGGCAGAGGGAAGCTGCCGGGGGCTGTGTGCCCGGGCCCTTCCTGCACCACGCAGCCACGAACGTCCGAGCGCTGCCTGCAGGGATAATCTTCATCCGTGGCAATTACTTACAAATGAGGGGGGTTTTTAATTGCTTTTGTTGCTTCCCGCTTTTTCTTCCCTGATTCCTCCGCAGTGCTTCAGGTCGGAGTTCGGGTGTGAGGCCGGGTGGTTCTAACGGGTGTGAAGTGAGAGGCTCCTCCCTGCGCTGCGGCAGGGACGCGTGTTCCTGGGAACTCCTACACGAGGTCTTCAGAAGCTTGGCGTGCCTGCTGTGGCCTGAGGGCTGGTTTTGTCCCCGGCACCACAGAGGGGAGGACTGGATCTGCCCTTCTCAGCTCCCACGCTTCGGTTTATGTCCAGCTGCTCAGTGCCGGGGCGTCACGCTTCCCAGAGCTGTTCCAGCTATAATCTGATGTTGCCCTTCTGTAAGAGTTTGGAGTTCAGGAAATTTATCTAAAGTCCAAAGCCTTTTTATAGGTGGTCTTAATCTTCACATTGATCAGGAAATACTCGGTTAATTGTTAAGGAGCACCAAAAAAAAAAGGGCTAGCAAGAAATCTACAATATAAAGACAATTTTATTGCCGATAAGCTCTTAAAACTCATTTTTTTTCCTGTTTCAGTAGGACCTTATTCTTCCTGATGAAAATCCGGTCATAGCATCTCTCATTAAAAATAAAATTATTTTGAAATAAATAAATATATAAAATAAATATCATATACATTTTATAAATAGTTCTGTCCCTATGCACAGTATCCAGGCTTACATCTGAATAATGTTCCTCACCCCGTTCCCACCCCGGCAGCAGGAAACACCCCACACATCAGGACCAGTCCTCGTAGCATCATCCACGTAGCAAACTCCTGGGCCGCTGAAGCAGGGCGCCATTTGAAAGGCTTTTTCTTTGCCGGTAACTATCCCAAGCTTATCAGCAGCATCTGTAGCAGTTCTGTGGTCTTTTGTTTTCTTCCTTTCTCTTTTTTTTCAGTTGTTTTTATTTTTTTTCCCCCCCGGTTATCAAGTTTGCTCGCCTGTTTGCTCCTTTAAGCAACCATAACATTGAACGTTCGGCCTCTCCGACAGCCCCCGAGTAAAGAAAGTGAACGAAAATGAAAGATTATACGTAGGGTTCCCTCCCTTCCCCTGTCCCCGCCCCCATAAATAACCCACGTTCGATATACGCTTGAAACAAGGAGGAACAGCAGTGTCTGAATTCACTGGAAGTGCTTTCCTATGTCATCTACGTTTACAGGAATGATGGAATGACTACTAGTATAGTGCTCTGGGGAAAAGCTTGGGAGCCCAAGTATGTACACTGACGGGGCAGCTGCAGGAAACATCACCTGTAGTGGAAGAGGTCTCTGTACATTGCAGGTATTTTGGCAGGGTCCACAGGCCTCGGTAAAAAGTGAGTGAATTTCTGATGTCTCTTAGTCCTGTATCCCTCGCGGGGGGAGCCGTCCTTGTTCAGCGCCACGTAGTAATGCCTCTCCGAGTCGGGATGCTTGTAGAGGGTCGAGGCGTACGTGTTGTACCAGTTCTCTTCAAACTGCTCTCGGAAAACGCACTCCCTCGTGAGCTTCTTCTGCATTGGGGCAGAGAAGAAAAAGACGGGTGTCAAAAAATAATAATAATAAAAAAATCTCTTCCTATTTCCTTCAATTTCTTTTCCTAGAATTTTCCTGGCTACCTGCTTCTGGCTCCCCTGAGGAGGGGGCTGTGCTGCTGGGGTGTGACAGCTGCAAACGGGCCCAAGCCCGGACCCAAAGACCTGAAGCTGGAGGAGGAAGGAGATGGAAGGAGAAGGTGGGTGTGCATTTTGCGAGGGCCCTCTGTTAAAAATAAACCATGGCTGCAGCAAAACTCCAAAGCTGGCAGCCACGTGTCTGCGGTCGGGGTGCGGGACCGGCACCTGTCGGGGAAGGGGGTGCTTGGGGCCGTGCCCCCCCTGGCAGCCCCACGCGCAGGTAATGCGCACACGGCGAGCGCGGGAGGCACCTAGGCAGGACGCGCGAGCAGCGTGTTTGGAAGTTGAAGGCACGTGGTAACACTGCAATGCGCATGGAAGCAGCCCTCAGGCCTTTCATCTTCTGAAGCGCCAGAGAGCTGTGATGTGAGGCCGTGGGGAGCTCTGGCTGGGGAGCAGCGCCCCCGGGGACGCTGTCCCCAACCCCAGCGGGACCTGGGGGGCTGTGGGGTGGCTGCGCTGGGGGGCGGGGGACCCGCAGACCCCGTGGGGATCGCCCAGGAGGGGCTCAGGCCTTCCAGGTGAAAGGCGGGCTGCAGCCGTGGGGTGTTAGAACATTGCAAAGACTGTACCCACACGGCAAACCTGCTGGGGAGGGAACGTGTCTCATCTATGCTGCGTGGGGTGCAGTAAACGTTACTGCCCGCAGTGGATGTTCTGTAATAAGGGACAGGAGCTCACCTGCGCTCAGAACTTGCTTTGAGTGTTTTGCTGCTAATTAAATAAACCCTGAGGAAACTCGTGAGTCCTCCAAAAGCCTCTCCACAGCTCTTGTCATCTGCGAGCAGGGGAACTGCAGCTTTCTCTTCCCGGCTCTGTCAATGAACGCGCACTTCTTCCCCTCCTAGGACGGCACCTACTCAGACCACGCTGGAAGCTACTGACCAGCTGGAGCGCGGCGCTGCTGCTTCGCCCCCCCTGCACGCCTTCCGCTGGGCTGTTCGGAGGCACCGCGCTTCCGTGAAACGTTTTGAGGGGCCAGGCTGACTCTGCAGGATGTCATTGATTTTCCTCCCAGCCCCGGGACGTCCCCACTGAGCCTGAGGCGATGCAGGGCACTGCCCGGGACTCTGACTGCTCCAGGTATTTGCTTCTAGTTCTGAAATCGGTGGGAAACGGAGCAGAAGCGGTGGGACGCAGCCGCCAGGGCGGGCTGCCGGGCAGTCCCGAGAGGACCCCGTGTGTCTCTGGGGCAGTGGCTGGCTCTGCTGCTTGAGGCTGCTGAACCAGGACACGGACTGGGGACCTGGCCTGTGGCCTTTGCACAATTCAGGTTGGTGGCCACCATCAGCCCTGCAGCATCCAGTGTGTTTTCTAACGCGCAGGATGCCACAACAGAGAAAACTGCCATGATTATGTTTTCAGGTCAATTCTGTTGCCAGGTAAAGTCTCATAACATCGTATTTTTGTTACTGCTGTGAGGTAGCATTAAGGCAGGCCCTGGGACTTCATTAACTCTGTTGATTCACGATCAGAGCCGCAGGGTTTGAGAGCCAAGCAGATACGCAGGCTCGTGCCCTCATTTTCAGCATGGACGAGTAAAAGCTGCAATTCCAGGAGCTGTTGAACAGCCTTGGAGTTTAACAGGAGGGGTCCTGCTGCGTGGTTTTAGGCCCGAGCTGATCTTTGAAGTTTAAAATTTCTGTTTTATGGATTCCTGGTGACTTTACCTTTTATCTGTCTTGCATGCTTGTGATGTAATCACTGCCTCTGCTCTTTTGTTTTGGGTAGATGCTATTAAGGAAGTGATTATCAATCAACGCTAGTACTTGATTATCGCATACAAACTTCAGTACCTGGACCTTAAAAGTAGGTGAAGGAGCTGCAGCAGTCTCAGTAGATGGGAATGGGAGAAGAAAAGATGATGGTAACGATGTTTTATCATTACTGTTCCCTAGGAAAAAGGTTTCTGAAGGCTTCTCTATGTGCACTGAACACAGGGTGAGAAGTTCTACACTGAGGGTGATCTGGCTTGAGTAGAGAAAGTTTGTGCCTTCCACTTTGGTTTAAAGCCGATTCATTTTATGTCATGTAAAAACTATTGTGACCCACCCTTCAAAAATCCGAGTCCTCACACAGGGTGGTGATCTAGGCAGAAACCACACCCTGGTGATGGGCTGAATTCAAGGCAATGGGGCATCCGATGACAAAGCTCTGACGCAGTGCAGCAGCTACAGAGAAGTACCCTTAAAAAAAAAGCTCCCTAGAATGCAATTTTCAGAATAGAAGCAATTCTTCTAGCTAAGTAGAAATAATTAGTTTATACTGGATTAAATAATTAGGAATTGAGTCCTGCAGGAAGGACCTCTGCCCAGCTTGGCTCTCTTCGGGTCAGTGGGGACTTAACCCGTGATGGCAAAGCTCTGACTGGGTGCACCCACGGCCCTGCACCATTTCAGCCCCAAGAGCTGAATTAGGTGCCAAGGACCCTGTGTCGAGAGGAAAGCTAGCAAGAAGTTTACGTGTGGCGTTTGGCAAAACAAGAAAAACTTCAGTCTGAAAAGGTACTTCTGGAAAATAACGAGAAACTTCCCTAACCTCCTAAAAGGAGCTGTAGAGAATGCTGTAATAAAAGTAACGCCTACCCCGCACTTGCAGCTCCCATGAGAGCTGTAACACAAGTGGAAGGCCTGCAGGTACATGCAGATCCCGAGCACGGGGGCGATCAATGTGATGTTACTCATGAAAACACTCAACCACCACCTGGCTTTATGCTAAGTTTCCCTCCTGTGCCTTTAGTTGGCCATTCCTGCCCTGTTTCCAGTAAAGCCCCCCAGGTGCCGCCCCGAAGGGCTCGGGGGCCGCACCCTGCGCTGGCCATCGCTGCGTGAGCGCGTCCCCGTCCCCGCGGTCCCGTTGATGTGCTCTGACACCAGCGGGTAAGACGGGGGAATGCGGCACCGCAAGGCCTTTGGAGGCCTGTGGCGGACACGGCTGGTGAGACCGCTGAGGCCCCACAGCCCGGATTGCTGTGTATTGATTTCATACCCTCCCGAGATGTGAAACTTACCGACCCGTACAGCTCGCCTCTCTCGTTCATGCCGAGGTAGAGTCCCGAATCCACCCCGCGGATACTGACCAGCCCCACCGCCAGGCTGATAAACTCCAAAATCCCTAAAAGAGAAAAGGAACGCAAGTCACACAGGTGACCAAAGTGACACCAGGCTCAAGTGACGAACACGAAACAGCATTCCCCAAGCACAGAGCTTCTCACAGGCCCTGCTTGCTTTATTTATAACTGAGCAGCTCGTAACTCCCTAGTCCTTCACGCGTGCCATCCTTCAGTTTCCGCTCCAGGCTTCTCCCCAGCATCACGAACCTGGCTGGTCCGAGGGAAGTCACCTTGCCGAAGGAGGAAAGGAGCGCCAGGCGTAGCTGTTGCTTTTATTTACGGCGTCCTGCTTCTTCGCCAAAAGCAAAGTGATGATTTCAATGAAAAGAAACAAAAAGCGCTAGAAAAGGTGGTTGTGAGGCCTGTCCTGTCCCCGCTGCCGCAGGGCGGTGCCCGCCACCCCGAAAGGCGTACAGCCTTCAGGGATAAAACCAACTTCAGATACGCACAGGTAGGAACGCACCCGCCCCCTTCGAGCCTCCTGGCGGTGCTGCAGGGGCTGTCAGGCGCTGGACACGTCGCATGCTCCCCGTCCACAGGTCGTAGGCAGTTGTCGCCCACGTCCAGCGCTGAACGCGTTAGCCGGGAGGTTGCAGTAGAGGCAGGAAGAGGCTTTCACCGTCCCAGATACGCCGAATGAACGGGCAGGGCGTTTCTACGGACAGGAGGGCAAAGTGGCTCTAACCTTTAGCTCGGCTCCAGGTGTCTTAATTTAGCTCCCAAAACGTCCAGTCCCGAGCAATTGCCCCTTGCCTCTCCGATCGGGTTACCTCCCAGAGCTCCTCAGAAAAGCACGCCTTGGGTCTAAAACCACCGCGTGACGTACGGCCACCGGAGCCGGCTGACTCCTGCGGCAGTCAGCCCTCGGCCCTGGAAAGGGATCTTCTGCGCGGTCAGGTGTGGATGCGATGACTTTCAGAGGGTGTCACCGCCTAAATATAGGACGGATACGCGGCCACGGCCCCCCAGACGGCTTGGTCAGGTGCTGGCAGCCACGCCGGGGGCAAGAGTTGGCCTTTCTGCCTCGTGCCAGACTTCTTGTCTACGCTAGGGCTCGCGTGTCTGACCCAGCCCTCCCTGGAGCCAGCAGGTGCTGCGGGGTGGAGCCGACATACGGACTCAGGAGCTGGAATTAATTCCTTGAGACAAACAGGAAAGCAAACGGACAACTTGGATTTTGCCAGGCTGAAATACGGCCAGCTACACTCAGAGCGGGGTAACTTGTCCTCCGTGGGGCTTTGGGCTCCTGGGGAGCAGCACAGCGCGTCAGTGCACTCGCTCCCCGTTAGATCCTACAGAACGCGCAGAAAGCACGGCCTCTCCCAGTGCCCCGCGTTTGCTTCAAGGGGCTCCAGAATTACTGATTTTCCCAGCGAGGTGATTCTTCCCTTTCCCCCGTGTGGGACACACGTTGCCTTCAGAGCAGGCGGCGCGCAGGGGCAGCCTTCCAGGGCAGGCAGACCAGGACGGGGCTCCGCTCCTCGTGCGCCTAGCTTCGGGGTTCCTTATCTGAAAGGAGGTCTGAGCAGGGAGGGAAGAGGGGCAGGATGAAGGGTTGTCTTCTGCCTCCGCTCCCCACCGGTCCTGAAACGCGGAGCAAGTTACTGAACTGCTGTGCGCTTCCCTTTTCCCAGCTGGAGGACAAAAGCTAGGACGGCCGCTGTTTCTGAAGGACGGTAACTTCACTCGCCCCTTTTTGAACAGTCGTACGCTTAGTCAGAAAAATAAAGGAAAAAGTAGTACAGGGGAAAGGAGTACAGGGATCCCCAGAAAGGGGGTGTCCTTCCCAGGCTGCTGACAAGTGGATGTTCAAGTGAAAAACGTCTGATAGCTGGCGAGCCTTAGCTCGACCTCCTCACTGGCACTAACTGGGTTGCTTGGTTTGCTTTTGGTTTTTGAATTTACCTTCAGTCGTCCCTGGGAAGCAGGAAAACGCTCCCAGTCCTGTTCAGGAAGCGAGGGATGTTTGAGAGAGGGAAGCAGAGAGCTCTTCTCGAGTTTACCCACCAGCAGGCTCTGGCTGTGGCATGAAGCCGGTCTCCAAAGACCCGGCAAGGGCATCCCAGGAGCAGCGCTGGCCCTTCCCAGGAGGCGAGACACCTCTCCTCCGGTGCCCGCAAGGTGTGCACTTGCTGGTCTTGCAACTGAGATTTCTGCAAGGTGGACCTGTGACAACCTCTTCTGACAGTGCCACTTGTGGTACTCCCCTCTCCTGATCTTTTGACGGCACTTGGGGACGTGCACCGAAGACAACTCTGTTGAAATAGCATTAAGAACGTAACTGAAACCCACAAAAGTCAGGAGACAGAGTGAAGGCTGAAAAAATGTGGGCAAATATCCATCCTGTCCTCAGCTCACTCCAATTG
Source organism: Oxyura jamaicensis (assembly GCF_011077185.1). Classification (NCBI taxonomy): domain Eukaryota; kingdom Metazoa; phylum Chordata; class Aves; order Anseriformes; family Anatidae; genus Oxyura; species Oxyura jamaicensis. The sequence goes on along the minus strand of NC_048896.1, from coordinate 16,846,593 downwards.
CTAGACAAAATTGCAGCTTCGTACATCTGATCTCCAGCAGCACAGGGAGCGGCCACTGGGGCCAGATCAAGAATTTCCTTTGGGATCGCAGCGGTGTGTTTTTGTGGTAGACCCTGGGTTGGTTTTGTTGTATTTTTTCTTTTTTCCCTTTGTCTTTTTTTTCTTTTCCCTCAGGACCCGCCTCATTTTTCACGCTTTGATTATTCATTCTGTTTGGTCTTTGAGTCTTTGTAGATAATATTGGGAGAGATCCGGTTAAGGCTCCAACTGGATTCATTTACCACCAAAGCACTGAACGATCTCCGGAGCGCCGTGGCGGCCAGCCCCGCACGCTCTCGCATTACTATAAACTATCCCTCAAAGAACAATTCAGCTCGCTGCACCTGTCTCTTCCTCCATGGCTGTATTGACTAGCTGGGGTACAGAAACAACCTCAGATGTTGTATCAATGTCTACAAACCTAAAGCTTCAGCTAAAAACCTCAACAACTGTTTGGGAACAGGTGCACCGGAGTCTGAATGTCAAAATCTACTGCAAAACGTTCTCTGGAGGTTTCACCAGCTTCTCTAAGAGGCTCTGTTACAGATCCGTTACCAGATTTGTGCCCGAGAAGAGCTTTGTTTACTCCCTTTAGTAGTCTCCAGCACTAACTCGAGGCCTTTTCCTCTCCTCCCTTGAAGCAAAGCGCTGTTGGAGCCGCTTGTTGAACGCTGCTGTAAAACAGACTCAAGGCGGAAGGGGAGCAATTCCTACCGGCAAGGATTTTCCTGGCAGACTTAGCTCACTTCCCTCCTCAGAAGGATTCTTCTCGTAGGGGTGGCAATGTCAGTCCAAACCCTCTCCGGACTTGGACCATCCTTCATGCCTCTGTACAGGAAGGTTCCTAGCAGATGCAGGGAGAAGATTCACTTTTAAAAACGCTTCCATTTTTTTCTGGGATGGCTCAGGTGGAGCAGCCTGTTCAGAGAGAGCATTTGGGCACCCCTCTGGTCTAAGAATGAGCTGTTCTTCCAGGGATCCTGGAAGGCTTCACCAAACTTTGCGTTAAGCCTCCTCTAGGAAAAATAAGCTGCACGCTGCCATTCTTGTGCAAATCTGTATTTTTACACGTATAAAATGTCACATTCCCGGAGACAGGTGTGATTTCAGAAAGCTCCAGTCCTCGACAGATGAGAGGCAATAGTTGCTGTGACTGCTCAGGCGTTGCGGGTGGCTGCTTCTGCTGCTTTCCCTGCTTCCTACTGGCACATCCCCGACTTCCGTGGTACAAATTAATCTCTCCCTTAACCCTCCCTGTTAGGACCTCGACTGCCATCACCAGGGCTTCAGCTCATTATTTTTCTCCCCGAAAGACTCGGATGTCCTACACATCTGCTAACTTTTGGGACGGTGCAGATGCCGTCCGTCTTTTCCTGAACCCCTTCCAGTAATCAGAGGTAGGGATACGGAGCCCGGTTCCAACCTACACCCCCTCTGCAGCTGGATACGTGCCTGTGCCGGGGCGTCCCCGCGAGCCATCCGTGGAGCAAGCACATTAATAATCTGCTCGTGAGATCAGGGAGCACCTTCCAGCCATGTGGGCTTGATCTGCCAAACCATCAGACAGGCTTTCTAAGTGTTTCCCCAGGTGCCCCTAGATTTAAGGCGGCTTCAGACCGCAACCCTGAAAACCCCTCTAGCTCCGTACCCCTCGGTGTCGTTTTGTGATCCCCAGCACCGCACAGCCCGCCCGTTCCTGTAATGTTACTGCTTTCTGCCTGCTGCACGCAAGATTTAGGAATGCATCGATACATGACATCCTAATCCGAACCATACCAGGAACATTGGAATTTAAATATTCATGGCTACTGAATGCAGATGGTGAGTGCTGTGTGCCAATACGTTATTGCTCTGAGTCTCTGCTGCGGCGAGATTCAGTCCAACTTTATCTGAACATGAGGATTCCAGTCTAATCCTGTGGGGCTTTGTCCTGCAATTACAACAAATAACTATTTATTTTACACCGCCTCTGGGAAAACCCTGAAGCAGAAAACTATAATATTTTATATCTGAAGTCTGGTCTAGTTTACGTAGCTGGATGCTGACTGCTAAAACACTTAGGGAATGCCAACGTTTCGATTTACTGAACACGCTGTGTGACTTCAGCTCAAGTGTGCAAAATTCATGAAGAGTTTTAGCCTGTTTAATGCATTCTTCCAAAGTTTGTTTGGAAATACGTTTATTTTACTCAATCTTTTTTTTAAAAAAAATGGGACTGAGATAGACATAGCCATCTGAAACTGTTTACCCGTATAAAGATAGGTTAAAAAAAAAAGAACTTGCAGATTAAACTAACGTGGCAGATTAAACTAAAAAGCAAACAGATGCCGAGGGTTCGCTTTCAGTCTCTTTTAAAAGGTTAAAAGATATGTGTCTTTTGGGAGGTAATTAAAGAACACTTGCCCCATGAGCCCATTAGTACCTTACCCTGACCTGCAGGTTATGACTTTCTTGTTGATTTAGGCAGGGACATGTTACACACACACCTGGTGTTTATGGAAAGCACAGTTCACAGATAAGCTTTTCCAATTGTTCCCCAAACCTGCCTTAAACTAACAACAACAATCGCAGCAGCGGCGGAGTTCCTGAAGTATCAGAAAGCACCGGTTGCAAACAATTACAGGCAAAAAAGAATTCCCTTCACCGAGGAGTTAAATCACTTGAAAACTGTAAAAAGTCTTGCGAACACTTCTTGCAACCTGTTGACAACATAGCTGAGATCACTGGCATGGGACTCGTTGATAGCTTACCCAGACACCTGCACTAGATGCTGAAGTAGCGGGAATTTTTCTTAGCTGTGCTCAAACTTACTGTACTCCTTCGCTGTGGCTTGGGATGCATTTTTTGAAGATTACATATGGTCTCATTAGAGATCCCTGCTCTTGTGTGACACAGATACAGGCTCTGAAGTCTTCCAGCTTTATCCCAGACAGCAAGGTAAATCCACAGCGCTCTGCCTATTGTTCCATCTTCTCCTTTCGGAGGTCCCCTAAGCATTTTCCCCCCTTCAGCTTCCCCTTTCCTTTCCAACAACCTCCCGGAACGGAGCTGCAGACGCCAATCCAGCCAACCGATCCCTGCCTGCTGGAGGGAGACACTCCTAACGAAATCCACGCAAGGAGCAGAAATCACATTAGCTCACAAATATCTGCCGAGGCCAAAAGAAGAAGGAGAAAGAAAAAAAAAAAAAAAAAAACAAGATACACGAAAACGCCAGGGATTTCATTTTCCGACGTGCTCCCTCCTTTCTTTCGCCTGCCTTGGTTTTGAGGGGCATAGGCAGCGCCGAAGCGGCCACCCCACTGTCCCCCCAGCCACTTTCATTTATTTTTTACTCTTTCTCCCCCCCTTTTCTTTCCTCAGGCTCGTCCCCGTGCACCTGCAGGGACGCCGGGAGGGGAGGAAATCGCAAAGCACAACCCGCCCGCATCGGCGGCGAGCGAGCGCGTTTGGTTAGGAGGCTAATTATATCCGGCCGCTTTAGGCTGCCGGGCTAATTAATTAGCGGGGCCGGGGGAGGCACCTGCCGCCGGGCCGGGCCGCCACCTGCCGCCGGGAGCCCTTACCGAAGCGGCTGTGGTCCTGCCGGGTGCCGTGCACCGTGCCGTTGGGGAAGATCTCCAGGTGGAAGCCGGTGCGGCAGTAGAGCTGCCGCCGCCGCAGGATGCCCTTGAGGTGAGCGAAGTCGGTGGGCGAGCCGCGCTGCAGCCGCCCCTCGATCTGCCCCAGGCGCTCGTTGAGGAAGCCGGCCGGGTCGGCGAGGGGCAGCCCGGCCAGAGCCGGGGGCAAGCCGTGCAGCTCGGGGTCCAGCGCCCCCAGGAAGCCGCCCACCTCGGCCATGGGGCCGCGGGCGAGCAGCGGCCCCCTCAGGGCCCCCTCAGAGCCCGGCCGGCCCCGCACGGCCCGCCCCGGCTCCCCGCGCCTCCCATGGCTGGCTGGGGCCCGCTCGCGGATGCAAACGGCACTTTATATACGTACACACTCCCCTTACATTGACATATTGGATATTTAAATGCAAGCCACACCTCACTGGCATCCCCTTTGGCTATCGCTTTTTTTTTTTTTTCCTTTCTCTGATCCTTTTTTTTTTTTTTTTTTTTTTTTTTTAAAAAAAAAGCTGCCGGCCCCATTTATTATGAAAAAAAAAAAAAAAAAGGGCAGGGAAAAGCTCCACGCGAGGCTCCGGGCAGGTCCCGGCTGGAAGCACGGAGCCCCCGCACGCAGCCGGGGATGCGGCGCGGCCCCGGCCCGGCTCCCCCTCAGGAGGTGCCCGGGGCCCGGAGCCCCCTCCCGGGCCCCCTGAGGCCGGAGCCCCGCGGCCGTGGCCCCCGAGGTTCTGTCAGTGCCCTCCAGCCCCGGCCGTGTCCTTCCCCCCCCCTCGGCCCCCCCAACCACTGTGGAAAAACTAACATGTAGGGGAGAGGGCTCAAGGAGCGTTTTATTTTTTTATATTTTTTTTATTATTTTTTTTTTCCAGCGTCCGAGCTGCAAAGCGATCTCTTTGAAAAGTGATCCCGCGGCGTTTTTACGGCCGGGTTTACAAGCGGCGGGCGCTGAGGGGCCGGGGCCGGCGCTGGGCAGCCCGGGTTCGCTCCCCACCTTCCTCCCGTTGCAAACAGGTGTTTCCGCGCCCTCCGACACCGTATCCGTGGCAGCAGCTGCCGGGAGCGCTGCAGACAGACGGAGGCAGGCACGGGGAGACGTGCGGGCCCCGCCAGGGGAGGGGAAAACGCCAGCCCGGCCGGGCAGCGCCCGAGCCTCGCCGCGGTGAGGAGCCGCAGCCGGAGCCGCCCCGCCGCCGCCCGGCCCCGCCAGGCGGCGCTGCCGCTGCTCGCCGCGCTGCCGCTGCCCCGCCGGGGCCGGGCGCTGAGGGCAGCAGGGGATCGGTATCGCCACGTGCCCCGCCGGGGGAGGGAAAAAACCACGGGCAAGCCCCCCCCCAAACAGCCCGCATACGCGGCAGCTCGGGCTGCAGCCTCGGTGGATCCTCGAGGGGGGCAACACCGGGCAGGGCTGAAGTATCGGACTCCCCCTCAGAGGGTCTCGGCACCCGTAAGGGGCCGCACACCTCACGGATCTCCCCCTTCGGCAGGTAGCTCCCCTCAGGAGGACTCACCCCTCTGTGGGTTTCTTCTGCCTCAGCGGGTCTTCCCCTTCATGGCTCTCCCCTCAGTGGGTCTCACGTTTTGGCGGGTAGCTCCCCTCAGGAGGGGACACCCCTCAGTGGGGTTCCCCACAGTAGGTCTGTCACCTCAGCGGGTCCTTCCCCTCATGGATCTCCCCTCAGCTGGTCTCCTGTTTCGGCGGGTAGCTTCCCTCAGGGTTACTTACCCCTCCAGGGGTAGCTCCTCTCAGCAGGTCCCTCTCCTCAGCAGGTTTCTTCTCAGCATGACTGTCCCCTCATGGGTGTCCCCTACAGTGTGTCTCCCCTCAGCAAGTCTTCCACCTCACAGGGTCTCTGCAAGTAGCTCACCTCAGGAGGAGCAGGGTTCCCCTCAGCAGGTCTGTCCCCTCATGGATCTCCCCTCAGCAGGTCTCACATTTGGCAGGTAGGTCCCCTCAGAGGACTCACCCCTCCCTGTTTTTTCCCCCCTCAGCAAGTCTCTCCCCCCGGTAGGTCTCTACCCCCGGCAGGTTTCCCCTCGGTGGGGTCTCTTCCCCTCAGCAGGCAGCCCCCTTCAGGAGGACTCACCCCTCAGCCAGTCTCTGCTCTCAGCAGGTTTCCCCTCAGTGGGATCTGTGCCCTCATGGGTTTCCCCTCATCGAGGCTCTCCTGTCAGGGGGTTTCACCCCTAAGCCCCCCCTGCAGTGGGATGCTTCTCCCCACATCTATCCTAAGGCAGAAGGAGGGTTGAAATGACCATAACATGCATCCCCCTTCCCCCACAGGCCCGGGCAACACTCTGTTGTGAAGACATGAAGAAAATTGTGATATTACGACATGGAGTATCCACACGTGCATCTGCAGCGGGTGAGGGATCTGGTTTTTAAATGGGAGATGGGGGTGTTTTTTCCTGTCAGATCTGCGGCTGTAAAAGGGGTGTAGTTGATGCAGAACTTGACACATGAAGCCTAAAACCATGGGTATTTTTAAAACGTAGTCTGTTCCTGAGGTAGTAAAATCTGCACAAGTGCGTTTGCTGGCTATTTGTCGTGTATGGTTACGTGGGGATACCACTGTCTGTGGAGTTCAGGCATCCCACAGCAAAGATGGTGTTCTTATGTCGGTGTTATTTATATGAAGATTCAGGTGTGGCTGGGTAACTGAAGGGAACAAACTCTGCCTGCTGAAAATGAGAGAAGCCCAAGAGGGGGAGGGGAGGAGGAACACCCCAAATCTGAGTAAATGTTAAGGTCATAATCCTGTTAATGCTGTGAATTTAATGCATGAAATTCGTATAATGTGAATGATCCCAGTACAATCAAATACGCTCTTCTGTAAAACGTGGGTTTGCTGAATTAAGTGAGTGAGTTTTGCCTCTGGATTCATAGAGACCAGGATTTCACCTCATTTCTAAATATCTCTGAAGGTAGATCATAGGGGTTTTAAGCGGAGAGAGAAAAAGACAGTTTCTTATCAAAGGGCTAAGTAAACCCTGCGGAGGCTTCTGCCACTGACTTCAACAGGCTCTGGATCTGTTACAATATCCTTAAACCCAAATCCATACAATCACTTACAGGAATACTTAGGAAACTGAAAAAAAGTAATAGATTTCAATTACATTACAGTAAAATCCAAGATAAAGTAAAAAAAAAAACACAAATCTCCATACTTAAATAACATGTAACAAAAGCAGAGAAATCCTTCATCCAAGCTGACATTCCTCACTTAACTCTCCATGATTATGGTCAGCTTTTGAAGTGTCCGCAATACGTTTTATTGAGACATTGTATGGGCTGGTACGTGTTCTATTTAGGGACAACAGGATGCAGAAAAGGTAGCTTTCTCTTTTTTTGTCTTTAATTTCCTGGTTTGTTTACATTTTTACTAAGCTGAGGAAAGAGCAGAGAGAGTTGTGCCCTGTATTGTTTGAAGAAAAAAAAAGGTATGTATTTTGAATACTCAAAGCTAGAATAAATTATTTGAAAAAAAATAAATGTTTTTAGGTATTTTCTCATGTATTAGAAAACAGGTCTGCGCTCAGCAATTTCTTGAATGAGGATAGACACTTGTACACAATTTGCGACACAAAGCGTGATGTGTTACAGACTTAATTTTCTGCGCAGCTGTGTTACAGTTTATGCAGTTCACCTGGTTTACTCGTTGATTAAAGCTTGAATTGTCTACCTTGGTGACTGAAATGGTTACTGCCAAACTATCTTGTATTTCAATTTACAGAAGAACCAGCAACAATATTTATACGCAGCTGGCCAACATGAACCTTGCCGGCCCTTTCCCATACACTGCAATGTTTAGCAAGGTAGTAAAAATACTAATGGCATTTATTTGCAAAATAATTACCATTTGCAGAGAGCAGCTGCGTTTGATATCTTGCTATAAAATGATAGGAAGAGCAGGACTGGGGTCAAAGCAGTAAATTAATTAGAAAAGAGAAAGACAAACAAATGCAATGAGCAAAACTAGATACTGCATATCCTCTGCCTGGGGCAATTCCATTTGGTCAAGAAAAGGTCAGGATAGCTAAAAAAATAAAATAAAATTTGAAGTAACAATGACCATAAGTCGAAAATCAGACATGAAGAATATCTGAGGGTAAAGAAAAAGGCAGAGCCTTGTACTTGAAAATAATTCTCCTGCTTCCCTAGCACATCCCACCGCAGGATCTCCAAACAATTTATGCACGCTAATGAATTAAGACTCACAAGCAAGGTCACCGTGCATCTGTGCTTTCCCAGACAGTCTCATTTTCCACTAAGAGATGTTTTTCAAAGGGTGTTGATGGTTTTCGATATTTTGGGGGGATTTTGAATGCACAGCAGCCCTGCTGGAGCAGTAGCTCCAACCAGGCGTCTGTCTATCCAGAAACCAGACACGTCCACTCTGCGCGTGCAGGGAGCCCTTCTGCCTGTTGTTGTGTGGCGACCATCTGCGCTGCACACGGAAAGAATGTCTGAAGTTCCCTGGCAGATAAACAGGGCAACCCCCTGTTTAAGGGGTAAATAAACAAATTTTCTTAAGGGGGGTGAAGGATGGTTTGTTGGTCTTTATCTTTGGTTGTTTTTACTTTATCTTTTGTAGTAGCACTTCCAGGCCCTAAACCCAGCGTAGGCCTGGTTTGTGCCAGATACTGCAGTAAGAGGTGTGTTACAAACATCACTGCTTTCTCTTTTGGAAAGGTTTGTAGTGGAAGGCAGCATGAATGAAACAGCTGGATTTCAGTCAATATAGAGAAGTATGTACATATTTTTGCAGCAAGTTTAGAATTGGTGGCAGAATTCAAGTATGGGTCTGAAGATAAAGCTCCAGACTTGCCTGCCTTGGTGTTGGGAGCAGGTGCCTAAATGAATGATGTGCTTTTCAAAGGGGGAAATCCCACCTTCTCCTGTTACAGTTTATTTCAGTGTCAGACGTGGATCTGCTGCTTTTAGTAATCCCAATATGAATCAGTAAGTAGGAAGCAGAGTTTTTCTGGCTCACTGCTGACTCACGAGAACCCACTTAGCACGAATTCCTGTGTCTAAGTGAGCTCTCTGTAGTCCTGTATAGGACTACAAGTTACGTGTGTGCATGTGTAAAGGAACGTCAGCGCTTTGTTGATCCTCAGGTATGCAATTCTGCCTTGGTTCTTTCCCATTTTGAAAACTGAAGGGGCTTATTCACCCTGAAAAATTACACCTTTCCTCGTCACAGGTTTGGTTCCTGACTCAAATTACTGATACATTTCCCAGTACTAGAGGCTGTGTCAGGAACGGAGGAGGAATCTTCACTGCGGGAAAGTCGTGCATATTACAGTAGTGTCCATTTGGAACTTTTTCTTGGGATTAGTGCTGGAATTACAGGACCGCTGAGTTGTTAGGCTTCTGCTTTTGGCCAAGTATGCCAGGAGAAACGTACCTGTGTAGTTGTGCCACTCAATGTATTACAGCGCCATTGCAGCTTGGCACACAGCCACTGGCTGATGCACAAGTTTTCTGTCCACTGTGCTCGTATCTTGCACGTACCTTCTACATTGTAGTCTGTACCGTAATTTCATGCCAAGACAGCAGCATGCCCTTCCCAGACCAGCTGAACCAAGGAACATGACAGAAGTTAGAAGAAGGGTATCTTGGTAAAATCCTTTTGTCATCATCTTATTTATATATATTTTTTAAGCATGGTTTGGGAAACAATTAAGGGTGGTAAGCTGTTACAGCAGGCTTGTCATGGCTGCTAAGGGGTGGGGGGCACCCAGTTAGCAGTGAGTCATTTCCTTTTCTGTTTTCACTGCTGGAGAAGCAGAAGATAAGGAGGCCATTCAAGTTGCAAAGTGTGTTCAGGATGCCGAAGTCTGTAAGGAGCAACAAATTAAAGGACTGCTTCACTCATGTTCACTAGTGTTGGAGCCATACTGTGACTTCAAATTATATTCTAGACCTAGAGTGGGACTTGAAGCTGTAATCTGTGTTTTGAAGCACCTGTGCAGCATGATTGTGATCAACAGACTTGATAGGCACTTCAGTACCTCAGTACTTCTCTGTTTTAGACTGAGAAGCCCTCAGTCAGCAGGATGTGAATTGTTTTGTGGCTTACAGGTGAAATATGGAGCTAGTTCTTTCTACTGGATCCGTCTCTTGCTGTAGTTAGGTAATAAAAAGGATAATGTCCTAACTCCGCTCTGGAAAGCATAGACTCAGAACATACCTAAGGAAACACAAAAGGCAGTTCTAGTCCTACTCCAATGAAAAATGTCGTTTATTATGTTATTCTTACATGCGTGTCTTTTAATTATATCCAATTCTTACAGAATTGTCCATGACCCCAGGGGTGTGTACGTCTGTATCTTTATCAGTTGGTATTGGTCAAATATAAAAGAGTCACAGCAAAAGTCTGTCTAGCCCCATATCCTGCTTCTTGATAATGGCTAATAACTTGTGTATGGAAAGAGTATGGAAAACACGATGAGGATGGAGTGATACTTCCTTTGGCAAAGCCTCCCAGCTTCCAGCGCTTTCTGGTGTAGGCACCTTCCTGAGCTGGAGCCTGTAGCTGTATCATTGTTTTTGGTACTCCTTGATGGACCTTTTTCCATAAAACTGTCTAATCAGTTTTTTGAAACCCACTTGTGTTTTTGGCTGCCATGACATCCCGTGGCAGTGAGTTCCACAACATCGTTAGGCATTGTGTGAAAAAGAATTTCCTTTTGTTTGCTTTTGAACCTGCTTGCTGCCTGCCAGCTTGAGTTGATGCTGTATTTTTTTCTGTTAAGACTGTTTTTAAATAATCATTGTTGTTTACCTTTTCCATGCTGTAACAGCTTGTCTAGAACTTCATTGTTATTCTTCTTGTTTTCCAAGCTGAAAGGCTCTGGCTTGCTTAAGTTTTCTCTGTGCTAAGGCTTCCCAACATGACCTGCAGCTTTGGAGCACCGTTATTCTTGTCCTTTCTGTAGCTAGGTATTTCCACAATTACTGAAACTCTGCTCAGTGTTGAAGAGGTGGGCGTACTGTGGGTATATTCAAAGGAATAATGACATTTTCTGCTTTGTTCTCCAAAAAAAATCCTAATGAGATCTCTTTTTCCTAGATTCTAACACCCTGCCAATCTCTTCAGAGAACTATCCACTTCTCCAGGATTTCTTCCAGAAGTGGCAATAGCTGATTTAAAGAGCAGTGAGGTTGGCTCTTTCCTCATACGTTATTTTTCATTTATGAACTTTGAATTAAATTTACTATTTTAACACCCACTCACTGAATACATTTTAGGTTTCATTTTTGGGAATGACTTTGTATCATCATCAGCCTGCCTGCAGCATTTCCACATAGTTTATGAAACATGAAACAGCAGTAGGCACATCACAGACCCTGTTCTGAGCCCTCTGGGGAGCTCCCTACATCCCTGATGCTGAACATCTTTTTCTCTTGGCTATGATGTTTTCACCAGCCATGATGTCACCTTTTCTCTCTTTCTCTCTTCCTGCAGCAAGGTTCATTTATGAGCTCAAGTTCATGGCATAGCTAATAGTCTGGTCATTTCCCATGTGGTACCTGTAGGGATTATCAGTTAATTCCTCATATCAGTTTGTTATTTTTATCTGTGCTGCTGCCTCAAGTTCAGTCTCCTTGCTAAAGGGCTGTAGCTTTGTGTATTTAACATAGATACAAAGATTCATTGAGCTTTCTTGCCTTATCGCCTGGAAGTGTTTTCCAGCTCTTATTTCTGTGAACTTTGTCCTGTGACTGCAGTGCAGATTTACAAATTGGAACAGAGTTCTGTATTTTTCTGTGGTCAAATTGCTTTGGGATCTTTGGTCCTGTAGCTGTGTGTGTCTGAGGACAGTGACACTTGTTCTCTCCCTGCAGAACTAAAACTGGACTGCATCAGTATGTGGGGTGGAGTCAGGAAGTCTGTGCTGGAAGTTATTCTAGAATTGGGTGACTAGTTTTTTAAGGGATAGCCTGAAGTGAACAGAGGGACAGAAAAGGGCGAAAATAAATAAATACTCTTTTCCTAAATATGCTAATAGGCCACGGTTGTGGCACTTGTGATGACTGAAACTTCTCAGCCTCACTGCTGATGGTTCACATGAGTAACATTACTCAAGTTCATTTTTATAGTAGTGGGCTGTATGCTTATGAGACACATAGAAACTTTTTTAAAAAAATGAATAGCCTGATTTGCTTATTATTTTGTAATTACTCTTTTCGGTATATAAATCCTCTATACTTTGGTTGGTTTGTTCTCTTCTCCAGTGAATCAGTTAACTAAACTGCAGCATAACACACCTGCTGTCAGAAAAACAGCGAGGTACTTCGCAAACTTGACTAATGTTGCGTTGTATGAGACTTCCATGAGCCAGCAGCCCTACAAGTCACACTGCTTCCTCGCTAGGGGTCTGTGAAGAGCAGAATTAACTGGCTATGAAAACCACTGTAAAGACACATTTTTGATGAATTCTGCAAGGTTAGGGTATCCAAGGGAGCACAGACTTGCTTGCGTCTGATGGACACCCTTTGAAATGTGCATTAACTTTCTTTGGGATGAGAAGCGTTTCTTCTCGGGACAGCCACTTGAGTTTTGTAATATGAGTTTCATTCAAATGTCATGCAAAATTAGGAGCTAATAGGATCCAGTTTTTATAGCATTGTCCTTACACAACTGCAGCATATAGTAATCACAGATTGAGTTTCAGGCAAGATCCCCAAATGTTTATTTTACAGTATCCTTCGCTATGTTTGTATAGCATTGCTGTGGCCTTTCTCCAGATGGGAACATGTGGGAAAGCAAAAGGCAGGTGGCTTGCTCAAGGACGTGAGAATCTATCTTTAGTGGTGCCCTGCTAGCACTTGTGTTAGCTTTGCTTTGGTCTGAGCAGTCACCTGGGTTGTGCTGCATTCCTTTTGCGAGCTGCTAGCACTCCATATTTTGCAGGAAGGCCGTCCTAAGGATGTGTAGGGCCCTGAGCAACAAGCACAGACAACTCCCTCGTGTCTCTCATTTGTGCTGAGGAAAGATAAGCCTTGCTTATGCTTTCTTTCTCAGTTGATTATGATAAGATTTATATGCCTCAAGTGTGGGAGGTGGGGAAGGCACAAAGGCTTGGTCTAAATCCTTCCTGAGAAGTGGTTCCAACACCAGCCAAAATCAAAGCCTCCTTTCGGTGTTGGGAGCTGGTATTTCTGGTCCTGGGTTGGTTTAGCTCTGTCTGAAGCATCGCGAACCTCAGAGTCTTGTTTCTGGATGTGCAGCAGAATTCAGGTTGACGCCAAGAGATCGTGTTGACTGTAGTGAGTGTAGTGAGAAACACAGAGCTGGGCAGAGCTGAGCATAGACCCAGAAGTCTGGCTTCTCTGACCTCTACTTTAATAGCGTGGGTAGTTATGGCCTTGGTAAAATGAGGGAAGAAAGATGAGTATCTTCTCATGCAATAGTCTAAAAATATTGAGATATACCATTGCTGAGGTTTTCTAAAAGATTAGAAACTTTTCAGATATCTCCTTCAGCAATAAACA